>NC_091321.1:35414855-35432355 GCF_038502225.1 Cherax quadricarinatus | reverse complement strand
TACCAAGAAAGGGAGTGAGGGTTTTGGCCAGCCAAGAAGCAAGAGAATAAGAGACAGAACCTCTAGAGGATATGATAGGACGTAGAGGAATGTCAGGTTTATGAGTTTTGGGAAGGCCATTGAAATACGGCAGAAAGGGACGGATGACACGAAACCGTTGAACAAGGTCAAAGTCAGGACGACAGAGGTCGGAGTCCTTAGTTTCTTGTTGAAAGTTTTCTTGATGCGATCAAGAGGGTTGGAAACGAGAGGAGTTTAGGTACGTGAGTCAGAGAGCAAGACATCAGCTTTACGGAGGTAATCCTCGCGATCAAGGATAACTACCGAATTACCTTTGTCAGAAGATAGTATGACAATGTTAGTGTTAGATTTAAGAGAAGAAAGGGCAAGTTGGTAACGGCGCGGAAGGTGGTGATTCTTAGAAGACTAACAAGAGCAGGAAGGAGAGCACATCAAAAGAGCTAATCAGGGCAATACCAGCGCGAGGAGTAGACGAAGTGGCAAAGGAAAGGCCAAAACCAAGAAGTTCAAGCTTATACTGAGAGAGTGAGACAGAAGACAAGTTAGTAACACAGTCAGTGAAGGAGAATTTAGACCAAGGGCTAGCTGAGATGAGACGTTGAAGTTTATTCTGTAGTTTAGAAGAATGAATTTGTGTATTCAGGAGAGCAGTGTCAAAGGCAATGGTAGAGAGAAGGTTACAGAGATCTTGTGGTAGAGCCGCAAAGAGAGCACGTTGACGCTGACGGAAAGTAAATAAGGCATCTTCAACCTGAGACATAGTAGAAAGAATGAGCTGTTTAAGTAGGAGACGGGCATGATCAGGAAAGGGAGTGCCCAGTGGGTTGGTTTTCAGGAAGTGGGAGAAGGAAGGTGGCAGAACTTGTTCAGCAAGACAGTCACGTAGGAAGCGAAGCTGATTCTTACGACGCCGGGAGCAATAAGAGCAGCCTCATAAGATCGAAATATAGGTTTAAACGAGGGAAGAACATTAAAAAGTTGGGGAAAAGTATGACGCTTGACTGCAGGGCCCATAAATAACAAAAAAAGGCGCAATACCGTGACCAGAACAATACACAAATAACCCGCACATAGAAGAGAGGAGCTTACGACGACGTTTCGGTCCGACTTGGACCATTTACAAAGTCACACTAACGAGAAGTACGAACGAACGAACGAAAGTTCAGGTAAGATCCCAAATGGGATGAGCGGGGAAGACGGGACAGACGAAGAATAGTGCTGGAGAGGAGTGTTCTTAGTCGTAGAAATAGAGCGAGGGCTTAACCCAGCAGCGAAGGCGATCGTGGGACAGATATTGAGAAGAGAAATTCAGGTTCTTCTATTGAGACTCCGGTGGGGTGAGCGGGGAGGACGGGACAGGCAAAGATTAGCGCTAGAGAGGAGTGAAGAATTGAGCCATGTCTTAACCCTAAAGCTAAGGCGAAAGTGGGTCAGAGAATGGTACCTGTCAGGTTATTTGTAAATAGGGTTAGGAGCAGGATCATGCAAGGAGTAGAAAAGGTTGTGTTGGTTTGTGGGTCTGCGAATGTCTTCGTCAAGGAGAGAGGTCCAGTAGTCGTGTCGTGTCTCAAGTTTGTCTATCTGTCTGCCACTGAGCGTCTTCCAGTACAGATTCAGCGCAGGGATGTCTAATTGGGCATGTAGAGACTCGCTTGTGGCGAAGTCCTCCCATCTGACATCAAGCACCCAGAGCAGCGCCTTGTTCTGGACACGCTGCAGTTTAAATAAGTTCGTTTTTGCTGCAAGAGAGGGCTAGAGGAGAGTAAGTTATCAAAGGACGTATTAGGGATTTGTAGAGGTGTAGTTTGGTGCGTTGAGAGGCATGTTTCAGCTTGTAGAGGCCCGCAAAGGCCTTACTAGCTATTGCATGCCTTGAGTGAATGTGTCCGTGTAAGCGAAGAAAGTAGTCAGGATTAACGCCAAGGACAGTGACAGATTGTGTGATGGGGATGTAAGTGCGGGTGTCAGCTGTTCTGAGCTCGACATGTAATGGAGGATCACGTTTCCTGTAGTTAAAATATGTAATGCTGGATTTAGCTACATTGGTTTTGATCCGCCATTTTTGTTCCCAGATGGCTATCCTGTCGACCTCATTTTGTGTTTTGTGTGTGAGTGTATCTATATTGGCATGAGTGATAAGTTGTGTAATGTCGTCTGCATAGGCTAGTGTGATGGAGTTTTAGTATACAGGTTGGAATGTCGTTAGTGTATAAAATGTAGGGGGTAGGGGAGAGGACAGATCCCTGGGGTACTCCAGCATTTAGTGTGAAGTAGTCAGAGTAACAGCCTTGGAATTTGATTCTCATGGTACGGCCGTCTAGGAAGTTGCAGAGGAGTTTACGAGTAGTGAGAGGCAGGTTTAAGTAAGTGCAGAGTTTGTACTTGAGCTCTTCGTGCCAGACAGTGTCAAAAGCTTTTTCAACGTCTTTTGCAACCAGGGCTGTCCTGTTTCTTTGCTTTGTGTTTATGTGGATGTAGTTGAGAATGATGTTAATGGCATCCTGTGTGGATCTGTGTGTTCTGAAGCCAAACTGGCCATCAGAGAGTAGAGATTTGTGTTCCAGGTATCTGCTAAGGCGATGGTTGATGAGTTTTTCAAAAAGTTTTCCTAAAGTTTCGAGGAGGCTGATAGGGCGATAGTTTCTAGGATCAGAGTGGTCTTTATTGGGTTTAGGAAGGAGGATAGCAGTAGCAGCTTTGAAGAGGGAAGGGAAGTATCCAGAGGCAAGGGAGGCACTGAGGAGGTTTGTGTAGGCAGTAATGATAGAGTCAGGAAGGTGTTTTAGGATAATATGGTTTAGGCCGGAGGCACCAGGAGCCTTGGGAGGAAGGTGTCTGAGGAGAGTTTGAATGTCTGTGTTGGTGAAAGGAGTGTCGAGTTCTTGGGAGGAGGTAAGAGAGTCCAGATGGATGTGGCTGTATGGTGTTGTTCCTTGTGTGTGTGTAATGTTCCAGTGTTCTATGTTCTGAATGTGTTGAATAACGTTAGGGTGAGGTGGGTGAGGGTGGAAGATGTGTTTGAAGATGCTGCTAGCAGCCTGCGGGTCTGAGATGTGTGTTGTTGTTGTGGGTGATGTGTTTGAATTTGTTGGTGGGAGTTTTACCTCTGATTTTTTTGATAAAGTTCCAGAAGGCTTTAGTGTTTTTAATACGCTGTTTGTCTGCTTGTTGTATGAGTTTTGACCAGTGATTGTTGTGGTCTTGGTCTAGGGTGTGTAAAATGTTTCTAAGGTACCTGAGATCTAATCGGACTTGATTAAATCTGTGTGTGTTGTAGAGGAAGCGGTTGTGGTAGCAGATAATTAGTCTTTTTGTTCTGAGTGACGGTTTGAAGGAATAACGAGTGGTGTGAGTTTTCTTTGGTATTGCGATGTTGGCTGCTTGTGTAATGGTGTTCTGGATGAGATCAAGTTGAGTATCGATGTCAGAGATGGGTTTGTTGTTGTAGTCATAGGTGAGGTTAATATTGTCTATGTGTTGTTTGAAAGCATCCCAGTCAGCGTTCTTGTAGGAGAAGGAAGGTGTGGTTGGAATGAGGATAGGGTTGGAGGAGATGTGTAAGATGACTGGGATGTGGTCAGAGCCTGTAATAGGGCCAGGTGAGATGTAGTGTTGAAATAGAGAGCTGGCTCGGTTTGCCAGAATGATGTCTGGTTTGCCTTGGCCTGTGTGGTTGTAGAAGGTATTGAAGTCTGGGCCTAAATGAATTAGGTGTTTATGGTTTGTGAAGTTGAGTAAATGGTGACCAAGTTGGTTGTTACTGGTGTGATGAAAGGTGGTGTGTTTGGCATTCATGTCAGCTAGTAGGTATGTTGGTGTGTTGGTGTAGTTGAAGACTAAGGAAAGGTCGTGAATGTTGAGAATAGTGTTTGGGCGAGCATGTGGTGAAAAAGATAAAGGGACCAAGGTGGGTGTGTATTCTGACTGCAAGACAGTGTTGGTGGATAAAAGGGATTGGGAGAAATTCGTGTTTTATGTTGGATTTGACAAGGATGGCAACCCCATCGTGGGGATCATAGGGGGACTGTAGTGCAGCATAACCATAATGGCAGATACGTTGGATTTGACAAGGATGGCAACCCCATCGTGGGGATCATAGGGGGACAAACGAGATGTCACATTGACTGTAGTGCAGTATAACCATAATGGCGGATACGTTGAGGGGCTTTGAGGCAGGTACTGTTTAGCAAAACAATATCTGGTCTCTCTGCTTCAAGGAGCTCGGCCAGTAGGTGTCTAATTGTATAGTAAGAACGTACGTTGAACCGAATCACTTTAAACATGATTTAATGGTTTCGTCATAGCAAAGTTAATGTTGGGGAGGAGTTTGGATTAAAGCCAGTGATAGTGGTGCCATCAGTGGATGTGTGTTTGTAGGTGTTATGGACCCGTTTCCAGGAGGGGGACGAAGAGATGGATCTATTTTTATGTTCTTTGGTCTGTGTCAGAAGTTGGGGCAGGTTTAGGTTTGAGTGGATTTTGTCTGGAGGAGGAGGAGTTGGACCTGGATGAAGTTTTGGTTGTGGTGGAGGAGTGGGCGAAGGTGGATGTAGAGGAAGTGGAAGCTTTGGTAGGGGATGAGGAAGTGGAAGCTATGGTAATGGATGAGGAAGTGGAGACTTTGGTTGGGGATGATGAAGTGGGTAAGGAGGTAGGGGGAGGGGTGGTCGTAGCAGCAGCAGTAGGGGTGTTGGTGGGAGGGGTAGAAGTAGTGAAGAGGGGTAGGGGAGGAGGAGAGCTGGTGGGTGTAGGAAGTGCGGGGGTGGGAGAGAGGGAGGAGGCAGAGGTTGAAGGGGGCTTAGAAGAGAAGCAGGAAGTAGGGATAATTAAAGAGGGAAGATTGTTAGCAGACAAGATTAGGTTAAGGACATGTGAGTAGTCTGATTGATAAGCTTGAGAGATTACCATCGCAGAGTGGGCAGCAGTGGCGAGTTGACAGTTTTGTAGTCTAGTGTGGGTGTTGGTGTAGAAGGAGAAGTGCTTGTAGTCTGTGTGTTGGTGTTTGATGTGTGTAGAGTAGGAGAGGTAGACCAAGTGCGTGGAGTAACCCAGGCACTGGGGGTAGGAGAGGAAGGTATGGTAGGGGAGGGAGGTGCAGGGAAGGGGTTGGGGAGGGAGGAAGGTTGGCTAGCTCTGAGGGTGGCGAGAATGTCTTTTCTCGAAGAGCAGGAATTTGCAACTGCAGTGTGTGACCCACTGCAGTTAGAACATTTAAGGGGAAGGTTGCAAGTATTCCAGAAGTGGCCAGTTGCTGAACATCTGGAGCAGATTTGTGTGGAAGTGCATGAGATTTTGTCTTGGCCGAATTTGTAACATTTCAGACATTGTGTGATGGGGTGAAAGTTTGGAGTGAAGAGTGTGTTTGGAGGAATATGGATGGTCTTGGCAAGGATTCCTTGATTAAAGAGTGTAGAGGCGTCAGAAGGATTTAAACAGCGGATTTTGAGGATGGTAGAGTTTTCAGGTCTGTAAATATCGTCAACAGAGACTTTGTTCTTAGTACTAATGTCTTTGATTAAGTCTTCTTTGTCTGTGTCATAGGCAGCCAGGAGAGAATAGTCTACGTGTTTTTTGCGTGTTTCAGCTGAGGTGCGCCAGTGATCTGGTACAATAAATTTCCAGGACAGATAGTGGCATGATCAGATTTAGAGTATTTGAGGTTAAGCGAGAAAGAATTGGGTTTGGAAGAGGTAGAGGCAGGGTAGGCCTTAGAGGCAGGAGCAGACATAGTAGAGGCAGGTGTTGGCAGTAGAGGAGGAGTGGTAAGAGGGAAGGAAGTGGAAGGCATTGAAGGTATCGTAAGTTAGATGTGGCGGGCAAATCTGAGAGAATAATTGGCTAGGCAAGTACATGTGAAGTAGACACGTACTTGCCTGGCAATAACTTTAAAGTTTTCTTGTGGAGACCGTCGCTGGAGGAACAGGACACTGAGGAGGTGAGTTGTAGCTTGATGGAGCACTGTATGCCCTGAACGGCGAGGAGAGGCAACACTGGCTGTATGGCGTGCAGACCACATGTACAGGCTGAGGTGTGGAGACTTCAGACAGCAACAGGAGTGCAGAGGGAGGCTTCCTGCCCTTGGGTAAGCAGCCACCGACGCACCAATGCTGCTGGTCTAGACGAAGGTCCAATAACCACCACTGGATGAAGAGAGGCAACACTGGCTCTGAGCGGTGAGGAGAGCCAACACTAGCTGCATGGCGTACAGTTTTCACATACGGACTGCGGCGTGGAGACTTCAGACAGCGGCGAGGAGAGGCAACACTGGCTATATGGCGTGTAAACTAAACGTACAGTTTGAGAAGTGGAGACTTCAGACAGCAACAGGAGTGCAGAGTGAGGCTTCCTGCCCTTGGGTAGGCAGCCACCGACCCACCAATCCTGATGAAGACGAAGGTCCAGTAACCACCACTCTGAGGAAAGTCACTCTAAACACGGGGTAATCAGAGAAGCGAGATCGTTGGTCGATGAAGGTGTGCATAACGAGAAGTAACGAACGAACGAACGAACGAAAGTTCAGGTAAGATCCCAAATGGGATGAGCGGGGAAGACGGGACAGACGAAGAATAGCACTGGAGAGGAGTGCTCTTAGTTGTAGAAATAGAGCCAGGGCTTAACCCAGCTGCTAAGTCGAACGTGGGACAGACAGAGAACACACATAGCAGGCTCTTCTGTTGGGACTCCGGTGGGTGAATGGGGAAGTGTGGACAGACGACGAATAGTCGGTGAGAAGTTGGGGCAGGTTTAGGTTTGAGTGGATTTTGTCTGGAGGAGGAGTTGGACCTGGATGAAGTTTTGGTTGTGGTGGAGGAGTGAGCGAAGGTAGAAGCAGAGGAAGTGGAAGCTTTGGTAGGGGATGAGCAAGTGTAAGCTATGGTAATGGATGAGGAAGTGGAGGCTTTGGTTGGGGATGAGGAAGTGGGTAAGGAGGTAGGGGGAGGGGTGGTCATAGCAGCAGCAGTAGGGGTGTTGGTGGGAGGGGTGGAAGTAGCGAAGAGGGGTAGGGGAGGCGGCGAGCTGGTGGGTGTAGGAAGTGGGGGGGTGGGAGAGAGGGAGGAGGTAGAGGTTGAAGGGGGCTTAGAAGAGAAGCAGGAAGGAGGGATAATTAAAGGGGGAAGATTATTAGCAGACAAGTTTAGGTTAAGGACATGTGAGTAGTCTGATTGATAAGCTTGAGAGATTACCATCGCAGAGTAGGCAGCAGTGGCGAGTTGACAGTTTTGTAGTCTAGTGTGGGTGTTGGTGTAGAAGGAGAGGTGATTGTAGTCTGTGTGTTGGTGTTTAAAGTGTGTAGAGTAGGAGAGGTAGACCAAGTGCGTGGAGTAACCCAGGCATTGGGGGTAGGGGAGGAAGGTATGGAAGGGGGCGGAGGTGCAGGGAAGGGGTTGGGGAGGGAGGAAGGTTGGCTTGCACTGAGGGTGGAGAGAATGTCTTTTCTAGTAAGGCATGAATTTGCAACTGCGGTGTGTGACCCACCGCAGTTATAACATTTAATTGGGAGGTTGCAAGTGTTCCAGAAGTGGCCAGTTGCTGAACATCTGGAGCAGGTTTGTGTGGAAGTGCATGAGATTTTGTCTTGGCCGAATTTGTAGCATTTCAGACATTGTGTGATGGGGTGAAAATTTGGAGTGAAGAGAGTGTTTGGAGGAATATGGATGGTCTTGGCAAGGATTCCTTGATTGAAGAGTGTAGAGGCGTCAGAAGGAGTTGAACAGTGTATTTTGAGGATGGTAGAGTTTTCAGGTCTGTAAATATCGTCAACAGAGACTTTGTTCTTAGTACTAATGTCTTTGATTAAGTCTTCTTTGTCTGTGTCATAGGCAGTCAGGAGAGAATAGTCTACGTGTTTTGCGATCACTGTGCATTTGGCGCGGTGCTCAGGAGTCCAAATAATAGTGAAGCCTGCATTGAGAAGTTTTTGTCTGGTCTCGATTGAGGTGTACGTTTAGTAAGAATGTCTGTCAAGAAGTAGTTTGAAGCCTGAGTTGGTTTTAAAGACTTTCAACTGAGGAGCGCCAGTGATCTGGTACAATGGAATATACCTTGGTAATAAATACCGACAAGTTGGTTTAGAAAGACACGTAAGCAAGTAAGTACGTGTGAAGTAGACACACGTACTTGCCTGGCTATAACTTTAAAGTTTCTTGTGGAGTCCGTCTCTGGAGGCACAGGACATTTAGGAGGTGAGCTTAAACTTGATGGAGCACTGTATGCCCTGAACGGTGAGGAGAGGCAACACTGGCTGTATGGCGTGCAGACCACACGTACAGGCTGAGGCGTGGAGACTTCAGACAGCAACAGGAGTGTAGAGGGAGGCTTCATAAGAACATAAGAATGGAGGAACACTGCAGAAGGCCTACTGGCCCATGCGAGGCAGGTCCTTATCAAAACGACTACTACCTAAAGCTTCCCTAGAAATAACTCCCGTACCCCATGACACCAATCAAACCCAGCCCCTCCCACTCGTATATTTGTCCAGTCTCTTCTTAAAGCTACCCAAGGTCCTAGCCTCTATCACCCCACTGGGAAGACGGTTCCACGCATCTACAACTCTGTTAGAAAACCAGTACTTACCAATGTCCTTTCTAAATCTAAATTTATCCAACTTAAATCCATTATTCCTGGTTCTTACCTGGTTCGACACCCTCAGTACTTTATTAATATCTCCCTTGTTTATGCCTGTCATCCACTTATACACTTCAATGATATCTCCCCTCATTCTACGCCTCTCCAGAGAGTGGAGATTTAAGGCTTTGAGTCTATCTTCATACGGGAGGTTCCTTACACAGTAAATCATTTTAGTCATTCTTCTCTGTATGTTCTCTAATGAGTCTATATCCATCCTGTAGTAAGGGGACCAAAACTGAGCAGCATAATCTAAATGAGGCCTCACTAGTGATGTATAGAGCTGTAAAATAACTTTTGGATTTCTGTTACTTACACTTCTTGAGATAAATCCAAGTAATCTGTTGGCCTTGTTGCGCACACTAAGGCACTGCTGTCTTGGCTTTAGATTTCTGCTTACCATGACTCCCAAGTCTTTTTCACATTCTGTATGATCAAGCTCTACTTCACCTAGATTATAGCTTCGAGGGTTATTTTCATTACCAAGGACAAGTACCTTACACTTATCCACATTGAACTTCATCTGCCATTTTTCAGACCAAGACATTAATTTGTCCAAATCCTCCTGGAGTTCATTGATATCCTCCTCAGAGTGAATTATACGGCCTAACTTAGTATCATCAGCAAATTTACTCATGTCGCTCGAAGTCCCTTCATCAAGGTCATTAATGTAAATTATGAACAAGAGAGGGCCTAAAACTGATCCTTGTGGAATGCCACTAGTGACTAATCCCCATTCAGATTTCACTCCATTAATGGTAACTCTCTGCTTTCTATTGGTAAGCCATGCCTTGAAAAAACTCTTGAAAAAACCTCATCAGGACCCGGCGACTTATTTTGCTTCAGTCTGTCTATCTGCTTCACAACCATTTCACTAGTGACTGTGATGTTACATAATTTATCTTCTAGCCCACTATAAAAATTAATTACTGGAATATTGTTAGTGTCTTCCTGTGTAAAAACTGAGAGAAAATAATTATTAAAAATCGAGCACATTTCATTCTCTTTGTCAGTAAGGTGCCCATAGTTATTTTTAAGGGGACCTATCTTATCTCTAACTTTTGTTCTATAGACCTGGAAAAAACTTTTTGGGTTAGTTTTAGAATTCCTAGCAACTTTAATTTCATAGTCCCTTTTAGCTTTTCTTATCCCCTTTTTAATGTCTCTCTTAATGTCAATATACTGATTCATAAGATGACCCTCACCTCTTTTGATACGCCTATAAATTCCTTTCTTATGCCCTAGTAGATATTTGAGCCTATTATTCATCCATTTTGGGTCATTTCTGTTTGATCTAATTTCTTTATATGGGATAAACATTCTTTGAGCAGCATGTATAGTGTTCAGAAAACTGTCATATTGATAGCTCACTTCGTTACCCCAGTCAACAGATAAGTGTTCTCTAAGCCCATCGTAATCTGCTAAGCGAAAATCTGGGACTGTTACTGAGTTATCGCTACTATCGTACTTCCATTCAATGCTAAATGTAATTGATTTGTGGTCGCTAGCACCCAGTTCCTCTGAAATTTCTAAATTATTAACAAGGGATTCATTGTTTGCCAGAACTAAGTCAAGCAGGTTATTTCCCCTTGTAGGTTCTGTCACAAACTGCTTCAAAAAACAATCCTGAACTACTTCTAAGAAGTCGTATGATTCTAAATTCCCAGCCAAGAAATTACAATCAATATGACTAAAGTTAAAGTCTCCTAGAATTACTACATTATCGTGCCTTGTGGCCTTAACAATTTCCTCCCATAGTAGTCTCCCTTGGTCCCTATCTAAGTTTGGGGGACGGTATATCACTCCTAAAATCAGTTTTTCATGCCCCTCTGAAAATTCTATCCAAACAGACTCTGTATGTGTTACTTCAGATTTAATACCCGTTTTTATGCAACAGTTCAAGCGATCTCGGACATACAATGCCACCCCCCCCCCTCCCGATACTTCTATCTACTTGGCATGTCCCGACTTTTTTAATTAAACCACGTCTCAGTTAAGGCAAATACATCAATGTCACCTGCACTAGCAACTAATCTCAGCTCGTCCATCTTATTCCTAGCACTACGGCAATTTGCATAATAAACATTGAAAGACTCCTTTCTCTTTACCCTTCCTGCTCATTTCTGTTTTTCTACTAAACCTATTACTGTCCTTATCACCCAAAGTCCCTGGCTTTTCAATATCTACCTCGTTCTGCTTATTACTAGTTCCCCTAGAACTCGTAATATTACTACACTGGGACTTCACAGTTTTCCTGCCAAAACCCATACCACTAACTATTCCTAGTTTAAAGTCCTAACTGCTCCCTCCACTGCAGTTGCCAGTGCTACCACCCCAGACCTAGATAAGTGAACCCCATCCCTGGCATACATGTCATTTCTGCCATAGAAGAGGTCCCAGTTGTCAATGAATGTTACCGCATTTTCCTTACAGTATTTGTCCAGCCAGCAATTGACACCAATTTCCAACTCCTCTCCTTTGGTAGGCAGCCACCAACGCACCAATCCTGATGGTGAAGACGAAGGTCCAGTAACCACCACTTGGTGAAGAGAGCAACTCTGGCTGTGAGCGATGAGGAGAGCCAACACTAGCTGTACAAGGAATACAAGGAATGCTTGTGTACAATATTGCAATTCACACAACCATTTAATTAACTACAGAAACTCAAGACTTATCGCCACAGAAGACAACACTCAATACCGAAGAATCCTGGAATCATTGCTTATCTCTATAACCAACAATTTCAACCAGAACAACGGCTTCTATAACATAGCTGAACCACTCGCCAAGAAACTTCTTCATTGCTTTCCCACATAAGAACATAGAACACTGCAGAAGGTCTACTCACAACTTGTCCAATACCCCTGCCAAACTACCCAAGACTATAACCCCACCCGGTAGATCATCAGATGCGGCATTCTCCACCTGACCTCAACATTCTGAACCTGACTATAAATACTCCCGTACCTTCTACCCCAGGTAGATCTGTGTGTGACTTGAAAAAGCCCACTGTGTGGGCGAAACGTTGTCAATAAAGGATCACATTAAACTGTATGTTGCAACCCCTGAATGGGTTGCAATATATATAATGTATATTATGATTATGAATATAATGTATATATATAATTATTACCTTTTCATATAATTTTATATTGCTTATATTTGCGATAATAGCTAAATCGTAAATATATTGCTTTATATTATTATTTGACTTAGCTAAATTTTGTGAGGTAGGATGTAACATATTATGTGCTCAGTTCAAGTCTTGATTGTCTAACTACTGTAATTATCGCTTGTGGCTCGTTAGACTGCCGGCTTCTCGTTGTTGCTGGGCAGCAACCCACGGAGCTATCACGTGATCGAAAGGGGGGGGTGTCCTCACCTCGCCTGAAGTATTCAGTCTTGTCTAGACTCTCTTGGTGGTTGGACAGATTGTCTGTCTCATTATTCTTGTTAGTTCTGTAGAACTCTGTTCACAGAACATTGTATAGACTTAGTGATTTTCGACGTTGTACTGAGGTTGTGTCACATAGACACTCGAAACATCTCAGGTCCTGAGCTGTAGCTTCTGACCTAATTTGTACTGGTATCTGAGTATTATCACAGTCGGGGATTTTCTTATGCTGAACTTAGATTCAGTAGTATGGGAGTTTTGTGACTTTTGTGGAGGATCTGCAGATGGTCCCTACTTAGTGTCGTTATATTATCTCCTTGTTCCTGATTCTGTGTCGCAGTTGCTTGTTATATTGCCATTGGGATTAGCATTCTTTTTATTGTTCAAGCAGACTGTTCTGACTGCCAGTTTGTCAAGAAGTTAGTTTATTTGAGAACTTTGTCAGTCACTTGTTTAAGTCTAGTCGAGTCGTGAGACATAGTGAACTACTTAGAGCACTTACACACATACATACTTACTTGTACATATTTGTAATATCTTATTAAATGTTAATGTACCAGACGGTACTTAAGAATTATAAATGTGATATGTGCTTTCAGCACAATAATATTGTACTTGAGAGAAGTGATATTATGTTGATTACTGTGATTAATTTAATTTAATAATATACCTCTAGACTTAATAAATTTATTAAATTTTAATTTCTCTAGTTAGTAGCCTACCAGTTGTAATCCTGAAGCACTATTGAATCATACTGAATTCTAATGGATAATTGGAAAAGGATACTGACTAATTGTTACGAAAACCCAGTAACAGGCTGGATGCTAGAAGGGCAGTCCTTTCTAGTATTCACTGGAGATCTCTAAGCTTTTAGAATCGCGTTTTTTGTAACACTGCATATGTGTTTATATTTCCATTGTGTCGGTATTTTATACCATTTATTTTCACAGTACCACTGTGGTCGCAGTACATGGCAGATTCAGAACAGTACCACTGTGGTCGCAGCTCATGGCAGGTCCAGCACACTGTGGTCGCAGCATGTAGCAGGTGCAACACAGTACCACTGTGGTTGCAGCCAATGGCAGGTCCAGCGCACTACCACTGTGGTCGCAGCACATGACAGGTTCAGCAAAATACCACTGTGGTCGTAGCACATGGCAAGTCCAGCACAGTACCACTGTGGTCACAGCTCATGGCAGGTCCAGCACAGTACCACTGTGGTCGCTGCACATGGTATGTCCAGCGCTGTACCACTGCGATCGCAGTACATAAGCACATAAGAAAGAATGAACACTGCGACATGCCTACTGACCCATGCTGAGGAGGTCCATGTCTCCCACCCCCCCGGATTAGCCCAATGACCCACCCAGTCTGGTTACCCCCACTCAAGGAGCACGGCACCAGACCCAGCAGCACAAGCTAGTCATGCCTAACCCTCACCCACCCACACTCATGTATTTATCTAACCTATTTTTAAAACTACACAACGTTTTAGCCTCAATAACTGTACTCGGGAGTTTGTTCCACTTATTCACAACTCTATTACCAAACCAGTGTTTTCCTATATCCTTCCGGAATCTGAATTTTTCCAACTTGAAACCATTGCTGCGAGTCTTGTCTTGGCTGGAAATTTTCAGCACGCTATTTACATCCTCTTTATTTATTCTTGTTTTCCATTTATACACCTCGATCATATCCCCCCTACTTCTACGCCTATCGAGAGAGTGCAAATTCAGGGCCTCAGTCTATCCTCTTAGGGAAGATTCCTGATACATGGGATCATTTTTGTCATCCTCCTCTGTACGTTTTCCATAGCATTTATATCCATTCTGTAATACGGTGACCAGAACTGAGCAGCATAGTCTAAATGAGGCCTAACCAAGGATATATAGAGTTGAAGAACAACCTGAGGACTTCTATTATTTATACTTCTAGATATGAAGCTAAGAATTCTGTTAGCTTTATTGCGAACACTAATGCACTGTTGTCTTTGTTTTAGATTACTGCTAACCAGAACTCCTAAATCCTTTTCGCAATCAGTAGTATTAAGATCCTGCACAGTACCACTGTGGTTGCAGAACATGGCAGGTCCAGCACAATACTACTGTGGTGGTAGCACATGACAGGTTCAGCACAGTACCACTGTGGTCGCAGCATATGGCAGGTCCAGCACTATACCACTGTGGTCGCAGCACACGACAGGTCAAGCACAGTACCACTGTGGTCGCTGCACATAGTAGGTCCAGCAGAGAACCACTGTGGTCACAGCACATAGCAGGTCCAGCACAATTCCACTGTTTGCAGCACATAACAGGTCCAATACAGTACCACTGTGTTTGCAGCACATAGCAGGTCCAGCACAGTTACACTGTGGTGGCAGGACAAGGCAGTTCCCGAGCAGTACCACAGTGGTTGTAGTTCATGGTAGGTCCAGGAAAGTACCACTGTGTTTGCAGCACATAGCAGGTCCAGCACAGTTACACTGGGGTGGCAGGACAAGGCAGTTCCCGCACAGTACCATTGTGGTTGCAGCTCATGGCAGGTCCAGCAAAGTACCACTGTGGTCGCAGCATATGGCGGTTCCAGCGCTGTACCACTGTGGTCGATGCACATGGCAGGTCGAGCACAGTGCCACTGTGGTCGCTGTACATGGCAGATCCAGCACAGTACCACTGTGGTCGCAGCACATGGCAGGTCCAGCACAGTACCACTTTGGTCGGAGCTTATGGTAAGTCCAGCGCTGTACCACTGTGGTTGCAGCATGTGGAAGGTCCAGCACAGTACCACTGTGGTGGCAGCACATGGCAGGTCCAGCACAGCACCACTGTGGTCGCATGTTGCAGCCCCTGAATGGTTGCAATGATTATTATGTATATATATAATTATTACTTTTTCATTTAATTTTATATTGCTTATATTTGCGATAATAGCTAAATCGTAAATGTATTGCTTTATATTGTTATTTGACGTAGTTTCCTTTGTTAGGTAGGATGTAACATATGTGCTCAGTTCAAGTTTTGATTGTCTAACTACTGTAATTATCGCTCTTAGCTCGTTATATTGCCGGCTTCTTGCTGGGCGACTGCTGTCCACAGAGCTATCACGTGATCGAGGAGGGGGGTGTCCTCACCTCTCGTGAAGTATTCAGTCTGCTCTAGACTCGCTTGATGGTTGGACAGATTGTCTGTCTCATTATTCTTGTTAGTTCTGTAGAACTCTGTTCACAGAACATTGTATAGACTTAGTGATTTTCGACGTTGTACTGAGGTTGTGTGTCACAGACACTCGAAACATCTCAGGTCCTGAGCTGTAGCTTCTCACCTAATTCGTACTGGTATCTGTGTATTATCACAGTCAGGGATTTTCTTATCCTGAACTTAGATTCAGTAGTATGGGAGTTTTGTAACTTTTGTGGAGGATCTGCTGATGGTCCCTACTTAGTGTTGTTATATTATCTCCTTGTTCCTGATTCTGTGTCGCAGTTGCTTGTTGTATTGCTATTGGGCTTAGCATTCTTTTTGTTGTTCAAGCAGACTGTTCTGGTTGCCAGTCGGTTAAGAAGTTAGTTTATGAGAGGACTTTGTCAGTCACTTGTTTAAGTCTAGTTGAGTCGTGAGACATAACGAACTACTTAGAGCACTTACACACATACACAAACTTGTACATATTTGTAATATCTTATTAAATGTTAATGTCCCAGACGGTACTTAAGAATTATAAATGTGATATGTGCTTTCAGCACAATAATATTGTACTTGAGAGAAGTGATATTATTTTGATTACTGTGATTAATTTAATTTAATTTGATAATATACCTCTAGACTTAATAAATTTATTAAATTTTAATTTCTCTAGTTAGTAGCCTACCAGTTGTAATCCTGAAGCACTATCGAATTATTATGAATTCTAATGGATAATTGGAAAAGGATACTGACTACTTGTTACGAAAACCCAGTAACAGGCTGGATGCTAGAATGGAAGTCTTTTCTAGTATTCACTGGAGATTTCTAAGCTTTCAGAATCGCGTTTTTTGTAACATCGCAGCACATGGCAGCTCCAGCACAGTACCACAGTGGTGGCAGCACATGGCAGGTCCAACGCAGTACCACTGTGGTCGCTGCATGTGGCAGGTCCAGCGCCATTGACAGCATTTCTATGACTTGTCTGCATCAGTTCCCACCACCAGCTTCAGTTTGCACCAGCTTCTTCAGAAGTAATGGTAGTGTGCTGGTGTAGTGGTGTGGTAGTGTGGTACTGTATTATTGTGCTAGTGTGTTGATGCGGTAGTGTGCAAGTGTTGAGGTGTGGTGGAGAGGTAGTGTGGTAGTGTGCTGTGGTAGTGTGTAAGTGGTAGGGTGCTGGTGTAGTGGTGTGGTAGGGTGCTGGTGTAGTGGTGTGGTAGTGTGGTACTGTATTTGTGTGCTAGTGGTAGTGTGATGTGGTAGTATGGTGGTGTTAGCAATGCGGAGTGGTAGTTTGGTGTTGTAGTGTATTGGTGTGGTAGTGTGGAGTGGTAATGTTGTAATGTGGTGTGGTAGTGTGGTGTGGTAATGTTGTAATGTGGTGTGGTAGTGTGGTGTGGTTGTGTGCTACTTTGGCGATGTGGTGGTGTGGTAGTGTGCTAGTGGTGGTGTGGTAGTGTGCTAGTGGTGTGGTGGTGTGGTAGTGTATTAGTATGCTAGTGTGGTGGTGTTGTAGTATTCTGTGGTACTGTGGTATTGTGGTGTTGTAGTGTTCTGTGGTACTGAGGTATTGTGGTGTTGTAGTGTTCTGTGGTACTGAGGTATTGTGGTGTTGTAGTGTTCTGTGGTACTGTGGTATTGTGGTGTTGTAGTGTTCTGTGGTACTGTGGTATTGTAGTGTTCTGTGGTACTGTGGTGTAGTGTTCTGTGGTACTGTGGTATTGTAGTGTTCTGTGGTATTGTGGTGTAGTGTTCTGTGGTACTGTGGTGTGTAGTAATATGGTGTGGTAGTGTGATGTTGTAGTGTACTGGTGTGGTGTAGTAGTGTGCTAGTGTAGTGTGGAAGTGTGCTAGTGTGGTAGTTCGCTAGTGTGATAGTGTGGTAGTTCGCTAGTGTGGTGTAGTATTGTAGTATGGTGGTGTGGTAGTTTGGTGGTATGGTCGTGAGGTGTGGTAGTGTGGTGATGTGGTAGTGTGGTGATGTGGTAGTGTGGTGATGTGGTAGTGTGGTGATGTGGTAGGGAGGTGATGTGGTAGTGTGGTAGGGAGGTTATGTGGTGGTGTGGTGATGTGGTAGGGAGGTGATGTGGTAGGGAGGTGATGTGGTAGGGAGGTGATGTGGTAGGGAGGTGATGTGGTAGGGATGTGATGTGGTAGGGATGTGATGTGGTGGTGTGGTAGTGAGGTGATGTGGTGGTGTGGTAGTGAGGTGATGTGGTGGTGTGGTAGTGTGGTGGTGTAGTGGTGTGGTAGTGTGGTGGTGTGATAGTGTGGTGGT
>NC_091321.1:35237355-35409855 GCF_038502225.1 Cherax quadricarinatus | reverse complement strand
AGTTTTTTAAACAAAGTGATATTGATTTCCTCCCATTGACATAAGAATGTTACGTGTGTCGTAGAAAGTTTGAGACGCAGGTTGGGATTATCTTGAAGAATCACACTGAGTAGGGCCAATATATCTGAAATACGAAGGAAGGCACTAGTAAATGAAATTGAAAATATCGAACTTAAGCTGAAGGAATCTCATAGGAGACAAGAATCACAGGAAGAACTAAAAGCCATTAAGGAAACTGAAAAAAAAAATTACTTCTTCTCTTATGCCAAATCTAAGGGAAAAACAACATCCAGTATTGGTCTCCAGCTTAAGCGTGATGGGACATACACAGATGACAGCCAAGAGATGAGTGAGATACTAAAGTCCCAATATGACTCAGTGTTCAGCGAGCCACTGCCCAGAATAAGGGTCGACAATCCAATGAACGAGACCCAAAATTTGGTCATCCCAAAAATCTCGGATATTATTCTAACTCCACAAGACTTTGAAGAGGCAATTAATGACATGCCCATGCACTCTGTCCCAGGGAGCATGGACACAGGGGCATCCCACACACACTAAAAACAACAGACATAGCCCCACTCCACAAAGGTGGCAGTAAAGCAATTGCAAAGAACTACAGACCGATAGCACTAACATCCCATGTCATAAAAATCTTTGAGAGGGTTCTAAGAAGCAAGATAGCCATTCACCTAGATACCCATCAGTTACACAACCCAGGGCAACACGGGTTTAGAGCAGGTCACTCCTGCCTGTCGCAGCTACTGGACCACTATGACAAGAGAGGATAAAAAAAAAATACAGATGTAGTATACTCAGATTTTGCAAAAGCTTTCGACAAGTGTGACCATGGTGTAATAGCACATAAAATGCGTGATAAAGGAATAACGGGAAAAGTTGGTAGATGGATCTACAACTTCCTGACAAATAGAACACAAAGAATAACAGTAAACAGAGTAAAGTCCCAGGCAGTCACGGTAAAAAGCTCTGTTCCACAAGGCACAGTACTCACTCCCATTCTACTCCTAATCCTCATTTCTGACAGAGATGCAAGTCATAGCTCCGTGTCTTCCTTAGCGGATGATACTCGGATTACCATGGCAGTGACCTCCATCGAAGACACCGCGAGACTCCAAGGGGACGTGAACCAAATCTTCGAATGGGCCACTCAAAACAATATGATGTTCAACGAGGAGAAATTTCAACTACTCAGATATGGGAAACTTGAAGTTAAAAATGTGTCAGGGTATACCACAAATTCTAACCATACAATAGAGCGGAAGAGTAATGTGAAGGACCTGGGAATGATAATGTCAGAGGATGTCGCCTTCAAAGACCACAACAATGTATCTACCTCATCCGCTAGGAAAATGATAGGATGGATAATGAGAACCTTCCAAACTAGGGACGCCAAGCCCATGATGATTCTCTTCAAATCGCTTGTGATCTCTAAGCTGGAATACTGCTGTACACTAACGGCCACCTTCAAGGCTGGCGACATTGCAGACCTGGAGAGTGTACAAAACATTCACAGCACACAAGTGCGATAAGGCACCTAAAGTAATGGGAACGATTGAAGGTCCTTGATCTGTATTCCCTCGAACGCAAGCGAGAGAGATACATTATAATATACACTTGGGAGGTCCTGGAGGGATTGGTACCAAACCTGCACACGAAAATCACTCCATATGAAAGCAAAAGACTCGGCAGGAGATGCAACATACCCCCGATGAAAAGCAGGGGGCGCCATGAGAACACTAACAGAACACAATAAGTGTCCGGGGCCCAAGACGGTTCAATTCCCTCCCAACACACATAAGGGGGATTACCAATAGACCCCTGGCTGTCTTCAAGAAGGGACTGGACAGGCACCTAAAGTCAGTACCTGACCAACCGGGCTGTGATTCGTACGTCAGCTTGCGTGCGGCCAGCAGTAACATCCTGGTTGATCAGACCCTGATCCACCACGAGGCCTGGTTTCAGACCGGGCCGCGGGGACGCTAACCCTCGAAACCCTCTCCAGGTAAACTCCAGGTAAACTCCAGGCAAGAATATTATAACTTACCAAGTATCTCACAATATTGAAGCTAATGCATCCCATAAGAACGACATTAATTAAGTCAGTGGTACCTCACCTTGTTGTTAGTTAACAAAACCAGACGGGTTTGTTAACTAACAACTAATTCGGTTTGCTAGTTTTATCTATCGTGTGTAATTATATATTTTATACTGCAGACCCCCAGTACTACCACTGTGGACCCCCAGGTGTGGACCCCCAGGTGTGGGCCCCAGGTGTGGACCCCCAAGTGTGGGCCCCCAGGTGTGGACCCACAAGTGTGGGCCCCCAGGTGTGGACCCCCAGGTGTGGACCCCCAGGGGTCCGCCCAACAGCTTGGGAACCACTACATTAAACGTTTAGGTAGAAATTTAATTTTTAATGAAATTAAAAAAAAAAAAAAAACTTGGAATCGGTGGATTAAACACAAGTACCTGAGAATGTTCTTACCGATAATCTTCAAACCTTCAGTCATGATGGGGTTTATTACAAACTCAGCTTTCACTCTGAGTTAAGTTTACCTGGAGTACCGGGGGTCAACGCCCCCGCGGCCCGGTCTGTGACCAGGCCTCATGGTGGATCAGGGCCTGATCAACCAGGTTGTTACTGCTGGCTGCACGCAATCCAACGTACGAACCACAGCCCGGCTGGTCAGGTACCGACTTTAGGTGCCTGGCCAGTGCCAGCTTGAAGACAGCCAGGGGTCTATTGGCAATCCCCCTTATGTGTGCTGGGAGGCAGCTGAACAGTCTTGGGCCCCTGACACTTATTGTGTTGTCTCTTAACGGGCTAGTGACACCCCTAGTTTCATTGGGGGAATGTTGCATCGTCTGCCGAGTCTTTTGCTTTCATAGGGAGTGATTTTCGTGTTCAAGTTTGGTACTAGTCCCTCTAGGATTTTCCAGGTGTATATAATCATGTATCTCTCCCTCCTGCGTTCGTATATTTGAAACTGGTTTGTTTTCAAATAAATTGGTTTGTATCTAAGAGCATAAGAATGTTTATTGTGTCTGGCATCAAACATGGAAGACCAGGTGTATTTTGTAGATGTTTCAGAGAACAGAAAAGGTGATAAATTAAACACATGCCCAACATTTGGGTATCTTTAACGAGGAAACGTTTGGCCACACAGTGGTTTCATCAGTCCATACAAAGGAGAATGGTGAAGAACAGGAGGAGTTTGAGGTAATCAGTCCCTCGGCCTTGAGTTGATGTAATCAGTCCATCAGTCTTGAAAAGAACACGGCATATATGCGAAGAAGTGGCTTATATACTGTAGGTAGGCGAGGTGCAGCAGTCGTAGGTGGTAACACATTTGGAAGTAGGTCGTGCTCAAGCGTTAGGCAAGGCAGGAATTCACTTGAGGAGTTTATTGAAGTCTTAGATACAGTCTTCTCGCCTTATCACATTAGCTTCAAATTCTGGTTATTATAATATAAAATGAAGCGCTAAACCTACAAGGGTCATGTATCGCAGTTCAAATTCTGAACCTTGTAGGTGAAGGTTGTTGGAACAGTTGACGACTTTGGCCTCAAGAGGCCAAACATTGTGCATGTCACCCTACCACCTGAGCCATCGATCCTACAAACATGAGCCTAGCGAACTAGGCTTGTTTCATGTTTCGAGGACACTCGCGGCAGATGTATGCTCAAGGATTAATTTCAGCCTCCTGTTTGAATACCCGCCTCAACAAGCAGTCTATATATCAATGAAAGCACGAAACAAGTGGTTTTGATTGTGATGGTAGGGTGACATGTATAATGTTTGGCCTCTTGAGGCAGGACAATGTGCCGTGGGGTCGAATCCAGGCCAGCCGCAGTTTCGTAAATGATTCAAAACTACTTGCATGCTCGAACACCAGACACTGACACATGCTGGAACACCAGACACTGACACATGCTGGAACACCAGACACTGACGCATGCTCAAACACCAGACACTGATGCATGCTCAAACACCAGACACTGACGCATGCTCAAACACCAGACACTGACGCATGCTCAAACACCAGACACTGACGCATGCTCAAACACCAGACACTGACGCATGCTCAAACACCAGACACTGACGCATGCTCAAACACCAGACACTGACGTATGCTCAAACACCAGACACTGACGTATGCTGGAACACCAGACACTGACGCATGCTGGAACACCAGACACTGACGTATGCTGGAACACCAGACACTGACGTATGCTGGAACACCAGACACTGACACATGCTGGAACACCAGACACTGACGCATGCTGGAACACCAGACACTGACGCATGCTCGAACACCAGACACTGACGCATGCTGGAACACCAGACACTGACACATGCTGGAACACCAGACACTGACACATGCTGGAACACCAGACACTGACACATGCTGGAACACCAGACACTGACGCATGCTGGAACACCAGACACTGACGCATGCTGGAACACCAGACACTGACGCATGCTGGAACACCAGACACTGACGCATGCTCAAACATCAGACACTGACGCATGTTCAAACACCAGACACTGACGCACGCTCATACACCAGACACTGACGCACGCTCATACACCAGACACTGACGATGTTCAAACACCAGACGCTGACGCATGCTTATACACCAGACACTGACGCACGCTCATACACCAGACACTGACGATGTTCAAACACCAGACACTGACGCATGCTTATACACCAGACACTGACGCATGCTCAAACAAGACACTGACGCATGTTCAAACAAGACACTGACGCATGCTCAAACACCAGACACTGACGCATGTTCAAACACCAGACGCTGACGCATGCTTATACACCAGACACTGACGCATGTTCAAACACCAGACACTGACGCACGCTCATACACCAGACACTGACGCATGTTCATACACCAGTACTTAACTCACCGGACATTCTTTCTATACATATTCTTTGTTTTATATTCTCTCAGAATTAAAACAGAGTGCAGAGATAATATCTAGTGTTACATATGCATATTTGTCAATATTGTGCGGGTATTGTACTAAGTGTACACTTACCAGTCTCGCTAAAGAGAACACTGAGAACAAAGCCTGGGTCATTGTGGTTATAATATCTAAAGTCGTTAAGACTGCAAGTACATACAAGAACACAGCTGCAGTAGTCGAAATCAGGCGGTCCTACTGGCCATAATGCCAATGTCTTACATCCACACTGTCCCACAGTGACCCACAGTGACCCACAGTGACCGAGCCGCGGGGGTGTTGGCCCCCGGAACTCTCGATGTATACTCCAGGTATACACACACTCATCCATAATCTATTTAAAAACTGTATACAGTACTTGTCACATTGGTTAACTTGAATTCACCTGTACATTAGGAATGATTTTATTCTTCAAGCTAGGAATTAATGCAAACACTACATATAAAGACATTTTAGTGTACATATTACTTAAAAAAACACATGTGACTTACCTGTACTTGACAGGATTACCGACGAAAGTCATGGCGACCACTACCATGGCCGGTATGAAGGATCCTATACATGCTAGACCAAACACGTATTTCTGGTATTTGCCAAAATGGCCTAAAGAGTCATTTATGCCTTCGAAATCCATGGTTGACAAATTTGCCTCAGTCTTTTTCTTCTATATCACTTCAAGTACTCTTATATACAACGGAATATTACTGGAATATAGGTAAACTGGATTATATATCATTATTTCCAGACATATGATAGGTAACTGTCTTCAAGGGGTGACTATCGTAATACTGGTGGAGGACCTGGAGCTATCATTCAACCAAACTGAGTTATCTAGTATTCCCCAAGTGCTGTAGGTCACTTACAGGTTTAAAAGCTACAAGCTAAAGAAAATACGGCCGGATACATATTTATATACAATAGCTCCGTATATTAGAACCTTCAACGAGGCTTCACCTTCCGCTGCTGTCATATATTTCTGTACACATGTGCACTTTTATATGTAAGCAGTACATATGCGTATGTGCATTTGCGTATTTACAGGTGTATTTTTTGTATATATGTATACGTGTGCGAATTTATGCTTGTTTATATATGCGTGCATAGGTATATGCAATATGTGCATGTGTACTGCACGTGTTCAGATACATGAATGAACATATTTATGCACGCATGTACTTTTCTGCACTTCCGTATGCATGTGTGTATATTTGTATGTGTAAGAATATGTGTATTTTGCTAGTATACATTCATGGGTCTTTCTATGCATGTGCATATGTTCACTTTTGTATATTTAGGTATATATATATATATATATATATATATATATATATATATATATATATATATATATATAATGTCGTGCCGAATAGGCAGAACTTGCGATCTTGGCTTAAATAGCAACGCTCATCTTGCCATATAGGACAAATGAAAATTTGTGTATGCAATAATTTCCCCAAAATCATTCTGAACCTAACGAAAAAAAACATATTTCACTGTGTTTGTGTAGTATTAAATTATTGTAAACAAATCTAAAATATATTAAGTTGGGTTAGGCTAAAATAAATTGTTCTTGTTATAATAAGGTTAGGTAAGTTTTCAAAGTTCCTTTTGGTGCAAAATTATAAATTGTTTACATCAACATTAATGAAAAAATATATCTTTAAACGTATAAGAGAAAATTTTAGAAAGGACTTAATTTTAAACGAGTTCTTGCTAATTGACCAGTTTTACATATTCGGCACGACATATAAAAGCTTTCCAGAACAGTGGACAATCAAACAAAGCCGAGAAATCTGACCGATTCACGTTCAGGGATACGAGAACCATACAGGTACAAGAGAGTATCAGAGACAACAAAACTTCTGGAGAAAGTAATTTGGTACGTTTTAGCACCATAATAGCAGCCCAGTGGGAAACATAGTTGACAATATTCTGGAGTGAGGCTGCTACTAGGCGATAGTCAGTGCCTGCAAAGCTATAGCAAAGTTATCAACATAGATTGATGACCAAATATTAGATGTAAGAACAGAGGCCAGATCATTTATATCAAGTAGAAAAAGAGTGGTGCTAGGGACGCATCCCTGAGGGACACCATCAGCTTAGACAAAGTTTCGAACGCGGAATTGACTCTCAGATGAGAAGCTTTTAGGGAAAAGTGGCATATTGCCTCTGAGGCATAGATGTTATTCCTCCAAGTGTCACATGCCTTTTCAAGATCAAAAAAGACTGGAATAACTGAGTGATTACAAGGAAAGGCATTACGAACATTGGTATGTAAGAAGAGCAAGGAGTCAACAGTGCGGCGGCCCTTACGAAAGCCTAATTAATTAGGTGGGAGAGTATTGTGCATCTCTAAATACCACACTAAACGTCTATTTCCTAAACGTTCTATCAACTTGCAAACTGTACTGGTAAGAGGACTGAGACGTTAGTGTTAGGTATCAAAGCCCGAAGTAGCCGGTTATGAAAAGACAGAAAAATGGATGTAAATGCTAAAGCATACGAATGTGAATGCCATCAGGCCCAGCTACCGACGATCGGCAACCGGAAAATTGACCATAGTTCTAGAAGCGTAGAAGGTACATTATAAGACTCTACTTAGCTAGAAGAAAAGTCTTAAGGCAGTAATTCTCTGGCAGTCTTGGAGGAAGGAAAGGAAGAGCATAGATGGAGCCCCTGAAAGATACGGACAAGATGATTCCCAATTTTTGTGGCAACTTCAGTAGTGCTTGCTATGCTGGCCCCGGCAGCCGTAAGAAGAGGAACCAGGTTTAGCGAGCATTTGACACTCAGTTTCCGTAAACTGCACTCACAGAGGAAATCGAAGCTTAACTTCTCCGATGACATGCAGAGCAACCGTCCTCGCCCGCTTAAAATCAACGAGTCGCTCTGTGGTCCTATTATAACGATTTCAGCCCCATGCAGCACTTTTCACAAGCACTACACGCACACATAGGAGACCAAGGTACGCAATTCTGATGGTGCGTACCTGATATGTGAGGGATTGTATTCGAGGCTGCAGCTAAAACCAAGGACAAAAATTATTGTAGCAGCTCAGCAGCTGAGGGCAAAGAAGAAAGTTCTTCACTAGAAAAGTTTGACGAGAGTAAATGGCCCAATTCGCCTGTTTAAACCGCCAACGTGGGATACGAGGAGGTCGAGAACACTCATGAGAAGATAGGAAAATGACTTGTCATGTAAATCAGGGAGTACATACCAGATAGAGTGCAGTGGAAGAGCAAATTGAGAAATCTATGCAAGGGAGTTTGAGTGCGAGGGTCGAGATAAGTGGTAGTACTTGTATATAAACCAAGGAGGGGAAGAAGTCTCTGACTGGTCGCCACGACAGTCACAGCGAGACCCTCCCCAGAGGAAATAATGAGCATTAAAAAATCTTAATTAAGAAGAGAGGAGATGGGAAAGAAATCAGTTGCCACATCCAGAATAGATAATGGCCGAGAAGGAGAAATAAATAAAGAATAGACTGTATAACACTTGCCCAAGTAGATGCGGACTGCAACGTAATGCAAAGGAGTATGGACAAGGGCACGAGAATGTGGTATATCGAGCGTCATGGTATACAAAGTCTAATAGGAAAAAGGATCCGATGAATGTAATAAGATATAGCCCGAGACGGGAAGGAAAACAGAGCGTAATTTTGGTTCTTGCAGACACAAACGGGAAAACTGGGAGAGCACCACCAGAAACTCTTCTCGATCACTCCTGAGACTTCGAACATTTTGCTGTATATAAGCCATGATAGGCTAAGAAAGCGTAACAGCAACATTTTGCATGTGTCTATAGAGGGTCAGTAAACTCAACATAAAGAGAAATGGAAAACCAGTAAATAGTGAAGTATTGGGATGACGTGAAGAAAGCCGTGGAAGGTGAGAATGTGAAGAGTCAGGGGGCGGACCGGTGACCATCATAGGTGTTGTCTCCTTGATAAACGCGGAGTTTTCAGCAGTTTCAGATGAGAGAGAAGTTGGAGAGAGCTTGGCAGTAGAGAGAGATGGTGTAATTTGGGTAAAAAGTGGAGAGACAATCGAAGACACCAAAGAAGGGCTGGAAGCGTCTTGACAAGCAGAAACTTCCGGAGAGAGAGGCGAGGGAGCAGCTGTACGTCCGGGTGGATGAACCTCCACTAAACTATCAGATGAATCCCGAGGTAAAGGACTAGATTCAGAGACAGGATCTTCAACTTTCTAACCACTCGAACACAGTAGTGGTAACCAGTTAAATCGGATGCTGCCGTAGTGAAGAGCTCTGTTCCACATATCACACTACTCGCACCATCCTCTTCCTAGTATCAGTCACACAGATGTAATCCTCAGCACCGTATCATCCTTTGCAGACGATACTAGGATCTGCATGAGACTGTCATCTATTGAGGACTCTGTTAACCTCCAAGAAAATATAAACCAAGTTTTCCAATGGGCAACGTAAACAATATGGTCTTCAATAGAGATAAATTCCAACTACTCAGTTATGGAAAACTTGAGATGATAATTAGAAGTGAGTATACTACAACCTCTAACCATACAATAGAGTGAGAAAATAATGTGAGCGACCTGGTAGTAGTAATGTCCGAGATCTCACTTTCAAGGATCACAACAGTGCCACGATCACAACTGCGAAGAAAAGGATAGGATGGATAATGAGAACGTCCAAAACTAGAGATGCCAAACCAGTGATGATCGTTAATATCTCCATTCAAAGCAGGTGAAATTGCAACTCTAGAGAGTGTACAGAGAACTTTTACTACACTTATAAGTTCCGTCAAACACTTTACTGGGAACGCTTGAGAGCACTTGACTTGTACCATCTGGTACGCAGGCGAGAGAAATATCTTATAATCTACACCTGGAAAATCCTAAAAGGAATTGTCCCTAATTTGCTCACGATAATCACTTCCAATGAAAGAAAAAGACTGGGCAGGCGGTGCAAAATACAATAAGTGTCCGGAGCCCATGACAGTCCAACAGCCTCCCACCAGCCATAAAGGAAATTACCAATAGACTCATGGTTGTCTTCAAGAGGGAGCTGGACAGATATTTAAAGTCGGTGCCTCATCAGCCAGGCTGTGTGGCTAGCAGTAACAGTTTGGTTGATCAGGACCTGATTCGGTGGGAGGCGTGGTCGTGGGCCGGAATACTCTCCAGGTAGAATCCAGGTAAGTAGGTAGGTAGGTAGGTAGGGAGAGAAGCAAGTTTCGGAATGTCATGTGGTTTAGGGGCTGAAGGAGACTTGGACGTAAATTGTGTAGACCATGGAGAAGAAGGGTTATATGGCGTCGATTTAGACTAGAGAGGGAGCATAGACGTTGTAACATGCGAGTGGGAAGGTGAAGAAGTATCGCCAGGAAGAGATGAGGCTGGAACCTTAGAACTCAGGACTGTAAAAGGGTTGGACTCAGAGTTAACTGCGGAAGGGACAGAGGCAACTGTGGCAGCAGGCGCCACGAAGGTCTGGAGCCGTCTAGTGACCCTGGAATAAGAGAGCCGCCATGGAGGCGGAGATGGAAACTGCCATGGTGTAAGAGAAGCCCTCTTTCTCTTTAAGGAATCTCTTTAAAAAAAAATCGGGCAACGGCGAGAATAGGCAGGGTGCATTTCGCTGCAGTTCAGGCTAGAGGGAGGGTGACTGTCCCGCTACGTAAACAGATGGTAAACAGCCTGACTGTATTGCAAGGACAGAGCTTCCACCAGCGAAAATGTTGTATGTAAGTGTCAGTTTTAATGATCGAGAGATTCTGGAGTTCGAGATGCTTCAGAATGTCGTCATTACACGCGAGAAAGTCGCGTTATACGATGGTATGTGGAAGGTCAATAGATCCACAGCATAAATTAAGAAAGATATGTTTGCGGAACGTAACTGGTGTGTTGTCAGCAATGTCAAGTAGTGAAAAATTATGCACCTGTTCTGCATTATGTACTGTGACAAGGCTTGTGCCACTCTTAAGAACATGGAAGGAAATGTTCTGCCTAACAAGGTGTAGGAGTGCCTTGCTGATGCTGTGCTCGGAAAGATAGTCAGTAAAAGAAGTTGTTTGGAGCATAAAGAATTTTGTCCAAGAAGAACTTTGAAACTGAGTCTAAGGGGAGGAATTGCTTAGTTAAGTAAGTTTATTCAGGTATACACAAATACAGCTGCATAGATTATCATACATAGCAGCGTATGTGTAAAGTATCTGGGATAACCCAAAAAAGTCAGAGTGACTTATTTCCATTGGGGTTTCTAAGAAGCGTGAGAGGAAACTGAGGTAGAGTTATTGATGACAGGTCGAGGTCGTATGGACGGAACGTTAGAGCCAAACCGTCCAGAGTCGTGTGTACGATCCGAAAATCAACACTGTGGAGAAGCCGGGAGCATGACATTGCACTGCTGACTTTACTACTGACAAGATATAGTCGCTCTACTCTCAAGAATTATTCTTTCAATCCCCGTTGGGGAGGGAAACTTTTACCTTTGCTCTTCCAAGATGCATTATTTATATCGTCTCAAAATTAAGCGTAGAAGTGGAACAGTAAGTGTCTCATCCTAACTAGCACTTGCAACTGCTGTTAAGGGCAGCTTGAAGGTCGAATATAACGAGATTCTTTCGCTGAAAGATGCATTCACTGTCGTCTGTAATGACGATACTGAAGCCGAAAAACTGATGACTACTTCTGCCACAACTACTTGTTCTGAACGTGGATTCAAAGTTACGTCTTCTGCAGCACTGAAAGCCAAGAGAACTGTCTGCCTTAAACGACTAGATAAACTTATTACAACCCAATCTATCGACGAACTGAAGGCATCAATAGATCATAATTATTGGGCCACTGTGGAGTACATCACCAAAATTCCAAATGCATCTTCCAAATGTACCTTCAACAGCACCATGACCGCCCAGACTCTTGCTGGTGGGATGGCAATTTTCTACTTCTACATCAATTCAGGCCATATTGATGCCGAGAGATTTCAACGCATCACGCAGTGTTGGAGCTGCTACTCATACCTGCATACCACCAAGGACTGTCCTGTCAAGGATAAAAAAAAAATTCTGCTCGACTTGTGGATATGAGAGACATTATTTCAAGACTTGCACCACTATCTCTACTCCAAAATGTCTGAATTACGAGAGTGAACATCACGCCCTGGCTGCCAAGTGCCCTATGAGGAGACAAATTCTCAAGATAAACCAAGAAGAACGACAGAAAACATTATACAATCTCCAACGTATGCTGCCATCACCAAACTGCAAGCCGACACCACCAAAATTCTCAAGGCCACTCAACCGTCGTCCTCCACCAGCAACATACTATAGCCATTACCTAGCTGAGTTCCTATTAAAATCCACTACTGTCTGACGTATGCTCATATGCACAATATTGCAATACCAGGAATCTTCAACATTACTATCGATGAACTCATTAGACTGAACATGCCCAGTTTTAACTTCCGAGTCTCCAACTGATATCAAAATCACTGTAAAACTCGTCATCGTCGTAACGATCCCAGCACCCGACAACTGCTCTCGCTCAAAACCACTTCCATCCAATGACAAGACTCCTACAAATCTCCCCAATACTTGCCTCCAACGTCTTCCACTTTCACTGCCCCTGACTAATCAGAAACTTCGCCTCAAGTCTACCAACTTACTACTAAAACACAACTACCCGTAGACACAGACGTCAACACAGATTATTCTGCTTCAACCACCGCCTGCCACGTCTCCCAACCTCTCCACTGCTCCTGCCGACCCACAGTGAGCACCATTGTTGACTCGCCCACTGAATCCTCTTTCGAAGAGGATGATGATGACGACTCCAGTACACCCACACGGGACAACCTTACTTTCAGCACCATCGAATACGGACACTATGACCTGCACTGAGCTGTACAAAGGCCTCGAGGTTGGAACTGTCAAGTTTGCCTGCTAGCTATCACTTCGTCTCTCATACCATAGTACAGTAGTTTATCAACTCTCTCCGTTTCACCTTTGGAAAGAAAATAAAACTGTACCATCTCTCCAGAAGCAGCTTCAAAAAGTTTGAAAATGGCTCCTCTACGACCCTGCCTCGTTAATCACACAACTAGTGTGCTGCCCTCTGATGTTCCTACTTGCCGCCCTCTCATACAACTAAGCCTGCTGTCAGCTTCTCAAGGCCTCCAACTACCACAAGACTGATGTAAACAACTCTTACTCCCCCTCTTTCTTTAGTCTGCCTCACGTGTGCTCAGTTGCTGGGTTAAGCCCTGGCACTTTCTACTTTATTCTTCGTCTGTCCCGTCTTCTTCGCTCACTCCACAAGGGTCTTACCTAAACTCTCTTGTCTTGTCTTGTATTACAATATTACAATCTGGATGATTAAAGTCTCAACTAGCCTGTTAATTACCATACTATTCTTAGCCCATCATCCAAACTGTAATAAGAATATTTGTCCGGGAGTACAAAAATACACATTTTTAATCTTTACTAGTAAATTATAAAATATGAGCATTAGAAAAGACAACATAAAAGTGTATTCTTTGGTTTCATTATCACATTACAACATCAGAAACACGACTAGAATTATCACATTATAAAGCACCACAAACACGACTGTCAGTTACTGACATCACATTACTATAATATCATCCGTGTCACAACTGACATAACTGACTACAATATTACAAACACCCGTGTCAACTATGACACACATCACCATTGTAACAGTGTCACACGACACTGTTCTCAGCGTTATAACATCATCTCAACTGTGTCCACCTGACACCCTTGTCACCGTATAAATCTACACGCCTTCGTTACCGTGTCCACATGACACCCTTGTCCCCGTGTAAATCTACACTCTTTCGCTACCGTGTCCACAAGACATCCTTATCTCCGCGTTATAACACATCGTGTACACAAGACAACTTGCAGTGTCACCAACACCGTTGTGGAGGCCAGCTGACTAAGTCCAATCGCTGCTATCAGGAAACTAAGTACAAGTTCCCAAGAGGAAACATTCGTTGTTAGCAGGAGACGTTATCAGCAAAGTCAAGCTGTGAAGCCGTGCTAAACTCACTAGGTATGAGGTCTTCACTCTAAGTGCTGTGCAGAACACACTATGTTGTGAGTGCACTGAATGCTGCCGTCAGATAATTCTGAGGCCGTCAGACTCAGTGGGCTGTAGTGAACACACTGTATGAGGCCAGAAGGTAACAGAGGCCGTCGGACTCAGTAAGCAGTAGTGGACACACTGTATGAGGCCAGAAGGTAACAGAGGCCGTCGGACTCAGTAAGCAGTAGTGAACACACTGTATGAGGCCAGAAGGTAACAGAGGCCGTCGGACTCAGTAAGCAGTAGTGGACACACTTTATGAGGTTGGTTCACCAGCCTTGACAAAGTGCGATGACGTCACACTGGGTACTGCTGTCTGGCAGCAGTGCCGAAGTGCTCAATCAACCACTTCCACAATTGTCTCTTTCCTGTGTTTTTAACATCTTGTCTTGTCTTGTCTTGTCCGGGATCATAGTCAAAACCGCTCAGTCAGAAGTGTCAAAAGGGTCTGTCAAAACCTGGGTACCAGAGGATGGTAACGGAATAATACCTAGAGACGGTACCGGGTCGGAAGAGAGAGAGGTCAGGGTCTGTAAGAGGGGCTGCACGAATTATTATAATCCAAAAGAGTCATACAGCAGGTGCTACAGGAAAGGGCCCGGGAGGAGGCAGGTTATGTTTATGGGTCTCCATAAGTTTCCCCTTTTTATTTAAAAAAAGCGGGCGGGGAGAATGTGGAGCGATACCTCCCAGGAGGAATGAAAGGAATTGTGTATTCCCCTACACGACCAACAAGGCCCTAAGTATAGCTAGCAGTACCCTACCATTTGATGCTAGTGAACCACTAATCCAGGACAGCAACCTCACATCCACCGAGCCACTTCAGCGGACAAAAGAGGGTGGCCGGATATCCGCCACAAGGCACACTGTCATCGGCCACCACCTCCCGGAACAGACAGGCAGTTTCCAGAGATATATCCCTCACCCTTAGCCACCCACCGGAACTCAGGAGGAATATCAGGACATCACGAGATCATCCAGATTCCAGGGAAAGCACCACTAAGTACCTTAACGAAACGGGACGGATAACGAAATCTTTCCCCAACAAACAAGCTGGAATTTCAGGATAAAAGCACGAAAGGAGGGGGATGGGGAATGGGGTTAAAAGGCAAGGCAAAGCATGAAAAGGATGGGGAAGGGATGGGGAGATGGGGTAATTATGTTTGGTTGGAGTAAGAGAGAAAGAGGGCCAATTCTTCGGACCAAAAGCCTCTTCACCGCGCCAAGGAGCCCCCCCCCCACTTTGAAGAATTAAAATGATATAAAAACACGAATTTGCAATATTTTTTCTATACAGTTATATTTTAAAACTCGCTACAATCACGAAAAAATATTTTTTTTTAAAAAGCTCAATTTGTCAAAATTGGAGATAAATGTAAATTGGCAGCCAAAAAAACTTAATTAAGACAGACCATCGTCGACGATGTGAGCTGATGAGAACACTCATTAATTATTACAATAATTATTACAGTCATTATTACAATAATTATTACAGTCATTATTACAATAATTATTACAGTCATTATTACAATAATTATTACAGTCATTAATTATTAACAATGGCAAAATGAAATATACACTGACCAGAGGAAGTTACAATGGAAAACTTCTAAAACATTCTTCAGGAACTGAAATAATTCAAATGAATTATTTCAACTTGGCTTCTAGACAAAGTTATGGCAACACTGCAGTGGTCAACGACACTGCAGTGGTCAACGACACTGCAGTGGTCAACGACACTGCAGTGGTCAACAACACTGCAGTGGTCAACAACACTGCAGTGGTCAACAACACTGCAGTGGTCAACAACACTGCAGTGGTCAACAACACTGCAGTGGTCAACAACACTGCAGTGGTCAACAACACTGCAGTGGTCAACAACACTGCAGTGGTCAACACTGCAGTGGTCAACACTGCAGTGGTCAACAACACTGCAGTGGTCAACAACACTGCAGTGGTCAACAACACTGCAGTGGTCAACAACACTGCAGTGGTCAACAACACTGCAGTGGTCAACAACACTACAGTGGTCAACAACACTGCAGTGGTCAACAACACTGCAGTGGTCAACGACACTGCAGTGGTCAACAACACTGCAGTGGTCAACGACACTGCAGTGGTCAACGACACTGCAGTGGTCAACACTGCAGTGGTCAACACTGCAGTGGTCAACACTGCAGTGGTCAACACTGCAGTGGTCAACACTGCAGTGGTCAACAACACTGCAGTGGTCAACAACACTGCAGTGGTCAACAACACTGCAGTGGTCAACAACACTGCAGTGGTCAACACTGCAGTGGTCAACAACACTGCAGTGGTCAACACTGCAGTGGTCAACACTGCAGTGGTCAACACTACAGTGGTCAACACTGCAGTGGTCAACACTGCAGTGGTCAACAACACTGCAGTGGTCAACAACACTGCAGTGGTCAACACTGCAGTGGTCAACAACACTGCAGTGGTCAATACTGCAGTGGTCAACAACACTGCAGTGGTCAACAACACTGCAGTGGTCAACAACACTGCAGTGGTCAACACTGCAGTGGTCAACACTGCAGTGGTCAACACTGCAGTGGTCAACAACACTGCAGTGGTCAACACTGCAGTGGTCAACACTGCAGTGGTCAACAACACTGCAGTGGTCAACAACACTGCAGTGGTCAACACTGCAGTGGTCAACAACACTGCAGTGGTCAATACTGCAGTGGTCAACAACACTGCAGTGGTCAACAACACTGCAGTGGTCAACAACACTGCAGTGGTCAACAACACTACAGTGGTCAACAACACTGCAGTGGTCAACACTGCAGTGGTCAACACTGCAGTGGTCAACAACACTGCAGTGGTCAACACTGCAGTGGTCAACAACACTGCAGTGGTCAACAACACTGCAGTGGTCAACAACACTACAGTGGTCAACAACACTACAGTGGTCAACAACACTGCAATGGTCAACAACACTGCAGTGGTCAACAACACTGCAGTGGTCAACACTGCAGTGGTCAACAACACTGCAGTGGTCAACACTGCAGTGGTCAACAACACTGCAGTGGTCAACACTGCAGTGGTCAACACTGCAGTGGTCAACAACACTACAGTGGTCAACAACACTGCAGTGGTCAACAACACTGCAGTGGTCAACAACACTGCAGTGGTCAACAACACTGCAGTGGTCAACAACACTGCAGTGGTCAACAACACTGCAGTGGTCAACAACACTGCAGTGGTCAACACTACAGTGGTCAACAACACTGCAGTGGTCAACAACACTGCAGTGGTCAACAACACTGCAGTGGTCAACAACACTACAGTGGTCAACAACACTGCAGTGGTCAACAACACTACAGTGGTCAACAACACTGCAGTGGTCAACAACACTGCAGTGGTCAACACTGCAGTGGTCAACAACACTGCAGTGGTCAACAACACTGCAGTGGTCAACAACACTACAGTGGTCAACAACACTGCAGTGGTCAACAACACTGCAGTGGTCAACAACACTACAGTGGTCAACAACACTGCAGTGGTCAACAACACTGCAGTGGTCAACAACACTGCAGTGGTCAACAACACTGCAGTGGTCAACAACACTGCAGTGGTCAACAACACTGCAGTGGTCAACAACACTACAGTGGTCAACAACACTACAGTGGTCAACAACACTACAGTGGTCAACAACACTACAGTGGTCAACAACACTGCAGTGGTCAACAACACTACAGTGGTCAACAACACTACAGTGGTCAACAACACTGCAGTGGTCAACAACACTACAGTGGTCAACAACACTGCAGTGGTCAACAACACTGCAGTGGTCAACAACACTGCAGTGGTCAACACTGCAGTGGTCAACAACACTACAGTGGTCAACAACACTGCAGTGGTCAACACTGCAGTGGTCAACAACACTACAGTGGTCAACAACACTACAGTGGTCAACAACACTGCAGTGGTCAACAACACTGCAGTGGTCAACAACACTGCAGTGGTCAACAACACTGCAGTGGTCAACACTGCAGTGGTCAACAACACTACAGTGGTCAACAACACTGCAGTGGTCAACACTGCAGTGGTCAACACTGCAGTGGTCAACACTGCAGTGGTCAACAACACTACAGTGGTCAACAACACTGCAGTGGTCAACAACACTGCAGTGGTCAACACTACAGTGGTCAACACTGCAGTGGTCAACAACACTGCAGTGGTCAACAACACTGCAGTGGTCAACAACACTGCAGTGGTCAACAACACTGCAGTGGTCAACAACACTGCAGTGGTCAACAACACTACAGTGGTCAACAACACTGCAGTGGTCAACAACACTACAGTGGTCAACAACACTGCAGTGGTCAACACTGCAGTGGTCAACAACACTGCAGTGGTCAACACTGCAGTGGTCAACAACACTGCAGTGGTCAACACTGCAGTGGTCAACACTGCAGTGGTCAACAACAATGCAGTGGTCAACAACACTGCAGTGGTCAACAACACTGCAGTGGTCAACAACACTGCAGTGGTCAACAACACTACAGTGGTCAACAACACTACAGTGGTCAACAACACTGCAGTGGTCAACAATGCAGTGGTCAACAACACTGCAGTGGTCAACAACACTGCAGTGGTCAACAACACTGCAGTGGTCAACAACACTGCAGTGGTCAACAACACTACAGTGGTCAACAACACTGCAGTGGTCAACAACACTACAGTGGTCAACAACACTGCAGTGGTCAACACTGCAGTGGTCAACAACACTGCAGTGGTCAACACTGCAGTGGTCAACAACACTGCAGTGGTCAACACTGCAGTGGTCAACACTGCAGTGGTCAACAACACTGCAGTGGTCAACACTGCAGTGGTCAACACTGCAGTGGTCAACAACACTGCAGTGGTCAACACTGCAGTGGTCAACACTGCAGTGGTCAACACTGCAGTGGTCAACAACACTACAGTGGTCAACAACACTGCAGTGGTCAACAACACTGCAGTGGTCAACAACACTGCAGTGGTCAACACTGCAGTGGTCAACAACACTGCAGTGGTCAACAACACTGCAGTGGTCAACAACACTGCAGTGGTCAACAACACTGCAGTGGTCAACAACACTGCAGTGGTCAACACTGCAGTGGTCAACAACACTGCAGTGGTCAACACTGCAGTGGTCAACAACACTGCAGTGGTCAACAACACTACAGTGGTCAACAACACTACAGTGGTCAACAACACTGCAGTGGTCAACACTGCAGTGGTCAACAACACTGCAGTGGTCAACACTGCAGTGGTCAACAACACTGCAGTGGTCAACAACACTGCAGTGGTCAACAACACTACAGTGGTCAACAACACTGCAATGGTCAACAACACTGCAGTGGTCAACAACACTGCAGTGGTCAACAACACTGCAGTGGTCAACACTGCAGTGGTCAACAACACTGCAGTGGTCAACACTGCAGTGGTCAACAACACTGCAGTGGTCAACACTGCAGTGGTCAACACTGCAGTGGTCAACAACACTACAGTGGTCAACAACACTGCAGTGGTCAACAACACTGCAGTGGTCAACAACACTGCAGTGGTCAACAACACTGCAGTGGTCAACAACACTGCAGTGGTCAACACTGCAGTGGTCAACAACACTGCAGTGGTCAACACTACAGTGGTCAACAACACTGCAGTGGTCAACAACACTGCAGTGGTCAACAACACTACAGTGGTCAACAACACTGCAGTGGTCAACAACACTACAGTGGTCAACAACACTGCAGTGGTCAACAACACTGCAGTGGTCAACAACACTGCAGTGGTCAACAACACTGCAGTGGTCAACAACACTGCAGTGGTCAACAACACTGCAGTGGTCAACAACACTACAGTGGTCAACAACACTGCAGTGGTCAACAACACTGCAGTGGTCAACAACACTGCAGTGGTCAACAACACTGCAGTGGTCAACAACACTGCAGTGGTCAACAACACTGCAGTGGTCAACAACACTACAGTGGTCAACAACACTACAGTGGTCAACAACACTACAGTGGTCAACAACATTACAGTGGTCAACACTACAGTGGTCAACAACACTGCAGTGGTCAACAACACTACAGTGGTCAACAACACTACAGTGGTCAACAACACTGCAGTGGTCAACACTACAGTGGTCAACAACACTGCAGTGGTCAACAACACTGCAGTGGTCAACACTGCAGTGGTCAACAACACTACAGTGGTCAACAACACTGCAGTGGTCAACACTGCAGTGGTCAACAACACTACAGTGGTCAACAACACTACAGCACTACAGTGGTCAACAACACTGCAGTGGTCAACACTGCAGTGGTCAACAACACTGCAGTGGTCAACACTGCAGTGGTCAACACTGCAGTGGTCAACACTACAGTGGTCAACAACACTGCAGTGGTCAACACTGCAGTGGTCAACACTGCAGTGGTCAACAACACTACAGTGGTCAACAACACTGCAGTGGTCAACAACACTGCAGTGGTCAACACTACAGTGGTCAACACTGCAGTGGTCAACAACACTGCAGTGGTCAACAACACTGCAGTGGTCAACAACACTGCAGTGGTCAACAACACTGCAGTGGTCAACAACACTGCAGTGGTCAACAATGCAGTGGTCAACAATGCAGTGGTCAACAATACAGTGGTCAACACTGCAGTGGTCAACAACACTGCAGTGGTCAACACTACAGTGGTCAACACTGCAGTGGTCAACAACACTGCAGTGGTCAACAACACTGCAGTGGTCAACAACACTGCAGTGGTCAACAACACTGCAGTGGTCAACAACACTGCAGTGGTCAACAACACTGCAGTGGTCAACAACACTGCAGTGGTCAACAACACTACAGTGGTCAACAACACTGCAGTGGTCAACAACACTGCAGTGGTCAACAACACTACAGTGGTCAACAACACTACAGTGGTCAACAACACTGCAGTGGTCAACACTGCAGTGGTCAACAACACTGCAGTGGTCAACAACACTGCAGTGGTCAACAACACTGCAGTGGTCAACAACACTGCAGTGGTCAACAACACTACAGTGGTCAACAACACTACAGTGGTCAACAACACTACAGTGGTCAACAACACTGCAGTGGTCAACAACACTGCAGTGGTCAACAACACTGCAGTGGTCAACACTGCAGTGGTCAACAACACTGCAGTGGTCAACAACACTGCAGTGGTCAACAACACTGCAGTGGTCAACAACACTGCAGTGGTCAACACTGCAGTGGTCGACACTACAGTGGTCAACAACACTGCAGTGGTCAACAACACTGCAGTGGTCAACAACACTGCAGTGGTCAACACTGCAGTGGTCAACACTGCAGTGGTCAACGACACTGCAGTGGTCAACACTGCAGTGGTCAACAACACTGCAGTGGTCAACAACACTGCAGTGGTCAACAACACTGCAGTGGTCAACAACACTGCAGTGGTCAACACTGCAGTGGTCAACACTGCAGTGGTCAACAACACTGCAGTGGTCAACAACACTGCAGTGGTCAACAACACTGCAGTGGTCAACGACACTGCAGTGGTCAACAACACTGCAGTGGTCAACACTGCAGTGGTCAACACTGCAGTGGTCAACAACACTGCAGTGGTCAACGACACTGCAGTGGTCAACGACACTGCAGTGGTCAACAACACTGCAGTGGTCAACGACACTGCAGTGGTCAACAACACTGCAGTGGTCAACAACACTGCAGTGGTCAACAACACTGCAGTGGTCAACAACACTGCAGTGGTCAACAACACTGCAGTGGTCAACAACACTGCAGTGGTCAACACTGCAGTGGTCAACAACACTGCAGTGGTCAACAACACTGCAGTGGTCAACACTGCAGTGGTCAACGACACTGCAGTGGTCAACAACACTACAGTGGTCAACGACACTGCAGTGGTCAACGACACTACAGTGGTCAACAACACTGCAGTGGTCAACAACACTACAGTGGTCAACGACACTGCAGTGGTCAACAACACTACAGTGGTCAACGACACTGCAGTGGTCAACGACACTGCAGTGGTCAACAACACTACAGTGGTCAACGACACCGCAGTGGTCAACGACACTGCAGTGGTCAACGACACTGCAGTGGTCAACAACACTACAGTGGTCAACGACACTGCAGTGGTCAACGACACTGCAGTGGTCAACAACACTACAGTGGTCAACAACACTGCAGTGGTCAACAACACTGCAGTGGTCAACAACACTACAGTGGTCAACGACACTGCAGTGGTCAACAACACTGCAGTGGTCAACAACACTGCAGTGGTCAACAACACTGCAGTGGTCAACAACACTACAGTGGTCAACAACACTGCAGTGGTCAACAACACTGCAGTGGTCAACAACACTGCAGTGGTCAACAACACTGCAGTGGTCAACACTGCAGTGGTCAACAACACTACAGTGGTCAACAACACTACAGTGGTCAACAACACTGCAGTGGTCAACAACACTGCAGTGGTCAACAACACTGCAGTGGTCAACGACACTGCAGTGGTCAACGACACTGCAGTGGTCAACAACACTGCAGTGGTCAACAACACTGCAGTGGTCAACAACACTGCAGTGGTCAACAACACTGCAGTGGTCAACAACACTGCAGTGGTCAACAACACTGCAGTGGTCAACACTGCAGTGGTCAACAACACTGCAGTGGTCAACACTGCAGTGGTCAACAACACTGCAGTGGTCAACAACACTGCAGTGGTCAACGACACTGCAGTGGTCAACAACACTACAGTGGTCAACAACACTGCAGTGGTCAACAACACTGCAGTGGTCAACAACACTGCAGTGGTCAACAACACTGCAGTGGTCAACAACACTGCAGTGGTCAACGACACTGCAGTGGTCAACAACACTGCAGTGGTCAACAACACTGCAGTGGTCAACAACACTGCAGTGGTCAACAACACTGCAGTGGTCAACACTGCAGTGGTCAACAACACTGCAGTGGTCAACACTGCAGTGGTCAACACTGCAGTGGTTGTAGATGAATGGTTCAGAGAACCGACATGTTGATAAATTAGACACATGTGCAACTCTTGGGTATCTTTATTGAGGAAACGTTTCGCCACACAGTGGCTTCATCAGTCCATACATAGGAGAAACTTGAAGAACAGGAGAAGAATGAGGTAATCAGTCCCTCAACCTTGAGTCGATGTGGTCAGTCCATCAATCTTGAATAGAATACGGCATATGTGCGGAGAAGCTTATAAACCGTATGGCAGGAGAGGTGCAGCAGTCATAGGTGGTGTCACATTTGTTCAATGCTTCTCCGCACATATGCCGTATTCTATTCAAGATTGATGGACTGACCACATCGACTCAAGGTTGAGGGACTGATTACCTCATTCTTCTCCTGTTCTTCAAGTTTCTGCTACGTATGGACTGATGAAGCCACTGTGTGGCGAAACGTTTCCTCAATAAAGATACCCAAGAGTTGCACATGTGTCTAATTTATCAACACTGCAGTGGTCAACACAACACTGCAGTGGTCAACGCAACACTGCAGCGGTCAACGCAGCACTGCAGCGGTCAACGCAGCACTGCAGCGGTCAACGCAGCACTGCAGCGGTCAACGCAACACTGCAGCGGTCAACGCAACACTGCAGCGGTCAACGCAACACTGCAGCGGTCAACGCAACGCTGCAGCGATCAACGCAACGCTGCAGCGGTCAACGCAACGCTGCAGCGGTCAACGCAACGCTGCAGCGGTCAACGCAACGCTGCAGCGGTCAACGCAACGCTGCAGCGGTCAACGCAACGCTGCAGCGGTCAACGCAACGCTGCAGCGGTCAACGCAACGCTGCAGTGGTCAACGCAGTGCTGCAGCGGTCAACACAACACTGCAGTGGTCAACACAACACTGCAGTGGTCAACGCAGCGCTGCAGCGGTCAACACAACACTGCAGTGGTCAACGCAACACTGCAGCGGTCAACACAACTCTGCAGTGGTCAACACAACACTGCAGTGGTCAACACAACACTGCAGTGGTCAACACAACACTGCAGTGGTCAACACAACACTGCAGTGGTCAACACAACACTGCAGTGGTCAACGCAACACTGCAGCGGTCAACGCAGCACTGCAGCGGTCAACGCAGCACTGCAGCGGTCAACGCAGCACTGCAGCGGTCAACGCAACACTGCAGCGGTCAACGCAACACTGCAGCGGTGAACGCAACGCTGCAGCGGTCAACGCAACGCTGCAGAGGTCAAAGCAACGCTGCAGCGGTCAACGCAACGCTGCAGCGGTCAACGCAACGCTGCAGCGGTCAACGCAACGCTGCAGCGGTCAACGCAGCGCTGCAGCGGTCAACGCAGCGCTGCAGCGTTCAACGCAGCACTGCAGCGGTCAACGCAGCACTGCAGCGGTCAACGCAGCACTGCAGCGGTCAACGCAGCACTGCAGCGGTCAACGCAGCACTGCAGCGGTCAACACAACACTGCAGCGGTCAACGCAACACTGCAGCGGTCAACGCAACACTGCAGCGGTCAACGCAACACTGCAGCGGTCAACGCAACACTGCAGCGGTCAACGCAACACTGCAGCGGTCAACGCAACACTGCAGCGGCCAACGCAACACTGCAGCGGCCAACGCAACACTGCAGCGGTCAACGCAACACTGCAGCGGTCAACGCAACACTGCAGCGGCCAACGCAACACTGCAGCGGTCAACGCAACACTGCAGCGGTCAACGCAACACTGCAGCGGTCAACGCAACACTGCAGCGGTCAACGCAACACTGCAGCGGTCAACGCAACACTGCAGCGGTCAACGCAACACTGCAGCGGTCAACACAACACTGCAGCGATCAACACAACACTGCAGCGGTCAACACAACACTGCAGCGGTCAACACAACACTGCAGCGGTCAACACAACACTGCAGGGGTCAACACAACACTGCAGCGGTCAACACAACACTGCAGCGGTCAACACAACACTGCAGTGGTCAACACAACACTGCAGTGGTCAACACAACACTGCAGTGGTCAACACAACACTGCAGTGGCCAACACAACACTGCAGTGGTCAACACAGCCCTGCAGTGGCCAACACAACACTGCAGTGGCCAACACAACACTGCAGTGGTCAACACAGCCCTGCAGTGGCCAACACAACACTGCAGTGGCCAACACAACACTGCAGTGGCCAACACAACACTGCAGTGGTCAACACAGCACTGCAGTGGCCAACACAACACTGCAGTGGCCAACACAACACTGCAGTGGTCAACACAGCACTGCAGTGGCCAACACAACACTGCAGTGGCCAACACAACACTGCAGTGGTCAACAACACTGCAGTGGTCAACACAGCACTGCAATGGCCAACACAGCACTGGTCAACACAACACTGCAGTGGTCAACACAACAGTGCAGTGGTCAACACAACAGTACAGTGGTCAACAACACTGCAGTGGCCAACACAGCACTGGTCAACACAACAGTGCAGTGGTCAACACAACAGTGCAGTGGTCAACACAACACTGGTCAACACAACAGTGCAGTGGTCAACACAACAGTGCAGTGGTCAACACAACACTGCAGTGGCCAACACAACACTGCAGTGGCCAACACAACACTGCAGTGGTCAACACAACACTGCAGTGGTCAACACAACACTACAGTGGTCAACACAACACTACAGTGGTCAACACAACACTACAGTGGTCAACACAACACTACAGTGGTCAACACAACACTACAGTGGTCAACACTACACTACAGTGGTCAACACTACACTACAGTGGTCAACACTACACTACAGTGGTCAACACTACACTACAGTGGTCAACACAGCTTTCTTAAGCGCAGATTTCAACGATCCCATGTTTTCATTGTTTTTCACTATTTTACATATTATTATAATCAAAAAGAAGCGCTAAGCCACAAGGGCTATACAGCGCTGCAGGGTAGGGAAGGAAGCAAGGGAATTGGATGGCGGAAGGGGGGAGGGATGATCAGCAGGTTACAGAAAACAGCGGGGCAGGGGATAGTACGGGGGTAGAGGGTAGCAAGAGATTGAAGTATAAAGTGCTGAAGGTATCAGAATTTGTGAAGTCAGTTGTTGTCAAAAAGTCAATGAGAGAGTCCAGATGAAAGGTGGATCCATCAGCGAGAAGGGAAGGTAAAGAGAGAGCAGCGGAGCGAAGACGACGACAGAGGTAAATTCTGCGTGCTCGTTGATAAAGTGGGCAGTCCAACAGAATGTGGCTGACTGATAATGGAGCTTGGCAATTCTCACAGAGGAGCAAGACGCCTCTCCATGAGATATCCATGAGTAAGACGAGTATGGCCAATGCGAAGACGGGAGAGAGTAGTCTCCCAACCTCGACACTGGTGATAAGAAGACAGCCAGTAACCTATACTCGTTTAATAGATTGAAGTTTGTTGCCGAGCATAGTAGACCAACGTTGTTGCCAATGGGTGTGAAGGTGGGAAGATATTGCAGCAAAATAGTCCGTAAATGGAATACCTCTATAAGAAACTGGTAGGTCATGTACTGCTGACCGCACAGCAGTGTCTGCCTGTTCATTGCCCTGTACGTCAACATGACCAGGGACCCAACAAAAAACAATATCTTTATGCTTGGTAAAGATGCGGCGTAGCCAAAGTTGGATACGGAGGACTAAGGGGTGAGGTGTATCAAATTTTTGTATAGCCTGTAAAGCACTAAGGGAGTCTGAGACAACCACAAATGATGACACAGGCATAGATGCAATACGGATAAGTGCTGTAAGGATGGCATATAATTCAGCAGTAAAAATACTAGCCGAAGATAGTAAATGCCCTCGTACGACGCTGTCCGGAAACACTGCTGCGAATCCTACGCCGTCAGAAGACTTAGAGCCATCTGTGTACACAGCAATGGCATGAGAATGAGAGTGAAAGTGGTCAAGAAAAAGAGCGGGAAGCGACCGTAGACAGTTGGGCTTTCGAGCAAGGGAGAGAGAAAGAACAGACTCGAACAGCTGGAACTTCCCAGGGGGGTAGGGAAAAGTGAGATGCTACATGTACATAGAAAGGTGGTAGTTGAAGAGAAGACAAGAGCGAATGAAGGCGAAGAGAGAAGGGACGGAGTAATCAGGGGCGGCGAACAAATAAAGAATGTCTACTAATATCAGTGACCATTCTATAAATGGAAGGATTGCGGAGATCATGAGAGCGTACATAGTAGCGAAGGCAATGGGCATCACGGCGATCGGATAAGGATGGAACGTTCGCTTCTGCATAGAGGCTCTCGACAGGGGAAGAGCAAAAAGCACCAAGGCACAAACGTAATCCTTGGTGATGAATGGGGTTAAGGCTAGAGAGAGTAGCAGGAGATGCCGCTGAATAGATCTGGTCACCATAATCAAGTTTCGATAAAATAAGGGTGGAATGTAGGCGAAGGAGGGTTCGACGATCAGCTCCCCATGAAAGATGAGCAAGGGTTTTAAGAAGGTTCAGCCGGCTGTGACAAGTTTCCTTCAGAGAGGTAATGTGAGGTTTCCAGGATAACCTACGATCAAAGAGGAGGCCCAGAAACTTGACTGTATCACGTTCAGGGATACGGGAGCCACAGAGGTACAAAGGATGATCGGAGATGACAGAGCGTCTAGTGAAAGTGATTTGGTGGGTTTTAGTGCTGGAAAATTTAAACCCACGTGTGGTGGCCCAATTGGAAACACGGTCGACTGCATGTTGGAGAGAAACTGTAATGAGGTGACAGTCAGCGCCTGCACAGGCAATAGCGAAGTCATCAACATAGAGTGATGACCAAATATTTGATGGAAGGCTAGAGGCCAAATCATTAATAGCAAGGAGAAAAAGTGTTGTGCTCAGAACACATCCCTGGGGGACACCTTCAGCTTGGATAAAGTCCGGGGAGAGCACATTATTAACCCGAACACGGAAATGCCTGTCAGTTAAAAAGTTCTTAAGGAAGGATGGTAGATTGCCTCGAAGGCCTAAGGAGTGGGCTTGGGCTAAAATATTATACCTCCAAGTTGTGTCATATGCCTTCTCAAGGTCAAAAAATATGGCAATAACTGAGTGGTTATTCGCAAAGGCATTACGAACATACGTATCCAAGCGTAGTAAGGGGTCTATGGTAGAACGTCCCTTACAAAAGCCATATTGACGAGTGGAGAGACTGTTGTGTGTCTCTAAATACCACACTAAACGTCTATTTACTAGGCATTCCATTACTTTGCAAACTGCACTGGTAAGAGCATTGGGACGATAGTGGGAGGTTTCATGTCCCGTAGTGCCTGGTTTGCGGAAAGGAAGAACAATGGCTGATTTCCACAGCTGTGGAAGAACTCCTTGTGACCGAATAAGATTGTAAAGGCGTAATAGGACTGCAAGGGCTGACTGATGTAAATGTTGTAGCATACGAATATGAATGTCGTCGGGCCCAGCTGCCGATGATCGACAAGCTGAGAGTGTTGCCTCCAGTTCTTGAAGTGTAAAAGGCACATTATACTGTTCTTCTCTGAGAGAAGAAAAGTCCAAGGGTGCTAACTCTCTGGCAGACTTTGAGGAAAGAAATGAGGGGCATAGATGGAGTCCCTGAGAATTACGGACCAGACGATTGCCAATTTCATTGGCAACATCTAGTGGGTTTGCTATATCAACACCGGCAACCCGCAGAACAGGAGCCGGGTCAGGAGAATATTTACCACTCAGTTTTCGTACTTTTTTCCAGACTTCACTCATAGAGGAAGCAGAGGTGATGGTGGAGACATAATCTCGCCAGCAAGTGCGTTTAGCATCACGGATGACACGGCGAGCGATCGCACGCTTCTGTTTAAAATCAAGGAGTCGCTCTGTGGTTCTATTGTATCGGTACCTGCCCCATGCAGCGCGTTTCAAACGTACTGCACGAGCACAAGCAGGAGACCACCAAGGCACGCATTTCTGAGAATGCCTGCCCGAAGTTTGGGGTATAGAATGAGAAGCTGCGGTGAAAACGGAGGACGAGAAGAGGTGTAAAAGCTCATCGATGGAGGACGAAGAAGGAACCTCTTTAAAAACAGTTAGGTGTGAGTAAAGGTTCCAATTTGCCCGATTAAATTGCCAGCGTGGGGTGCGAAGAGGTGGCGAATATGAAGGGGAAGTAAGAATGATTGGGAAATGATCACTGTCATGTAAGTCCGGGAGAACAGACCAAGTGAAGTCTAATGCGGCGGAGGAAGAGCAGACTGAGAGATCGATGCTAGAGAGAGTATGAGTCCGAGGATCAAAATGGGTGTGAGTACCTGTATTTAAAACATGGAGGGGGTGGGTGGCAAGAAAAGCCTCTAACTGAATTCCACGGGAATCACAGTGAGACCCCCCCCCAGAGGAAATGGTGGGCATTAAAATCACCAAGTAACAGAATCGGTGGCGGTAATGACGAAACAATGAAGGCAAAATCCGGAATAGATAATGCCCGAGAAGGAGAGAGATATAAAGAACAGAGCGTATACCACCTATGTAAGTGGATAGGGGCTGCTGTGTAATGCAGCGAAGTATGAACAAATAGCTGATGGTACGGAATATCAGTGCGTAGAAGAAGGGCACTTTCATTAAAGGTCCCATCAGGAAAAGGATCTGAAGAATACAATAAATTATAGCCTGAGATGTGAGAAATAACAGCAGAGTGTAATTTTGGTTCCTGTAAGCAAACACCAACAGGGGCAAACTGGGAGAGTAACATCTGAAGCTCACCCCGATTATCCCTGAGGCCGCGTATATTCCACTGTAAATAGGCCATGATTGGCAATGATAAAGATACTTGAAATCCGCAGGTAAGGGTTCCTACGGACTAGAGGGGTTAGAAAAGTCCACATGCGGAGGCAGTGGAAAACGTTCAAGCAGCGAAGGAACGGTGCGCTGTGAAGAAAGGAGTTGCGCAGATGGAGCAGAGGAGAGAGAAAGAGCGGAAGGTGGATCAATGTCCATTAATGGTTTTGTCTCTGCAATATATTCAGAGATTGCTTCAAGTGTTTCGGAATTCAGAGATGTCGTATGGGAGACAATATTGGGAATGGTGGGGGGAGGATGAGTAAAGATTGGAACTGTATTGGACTGTACCAAGGTAGGGGGAGGGCGAAAGGGTGGAGGGAACTGGAGAAGCGTGGCAGGGGACAGAAGAGGCAGGAACCTGGGAGGTGGCAGAAGAGGAAGAAACTTGGGAAGGAACAGGGGAGGAAGGTACAGTACGAGGAGGAGGGTGAACCTCTACACTTGTAACTGAGCCAGTGAGAGGGGAAGAACCAGGGACAGAGACAGGGAGGGTGAAATGAGGAGGTGGAAGATGGGTAGGAGGTGTTAACGGACCATTTTTTGACTTTTGAGAAGTAGAGGGACGATTGGGAGGAGGTGTCGTACGAGGTCTCGTCGATACTGAGGCTTGCGAGAGAGAGAACTCGAAGAAGCGAGATTAGACTGAGGCGTTGAAGTAAGGACGTCTGAGCCGAGGACAGCAAAAGGATTAGATACAGGAGTGATTATGGGAGAGGTAACCACAGAGGTGGGTGTAGAAGATGGGATACCAGAAGTGGGGGGACGTTTTGAAACACGGGAATAAGAAACACGTGGGAGTCTCCCTTGGAGGCGGAGATGAGAAACTGCCATGGCATAAAGGAGACCTTCTGTCTCTTTGAGCTAACGGATTTCCCGCTCGTTTAAATAGACTTGACAACGGCAAGAGTACGAAGGGTGAGCCTCATGACAGTTAAGGCAAGAGGGAGATCGATTGCAAGACGTATTAGAATGGTCATCGGCACCACAGACTGGGCATTCGGCGATAGATCTGCAATATTTCGCTGGATGGCCAAATCGCCAGCAATTTCTACACTGTTGTGGTTTAGGGATCACCTTTCGAACTTGTAACCATTGTCCTGCTATATAAACTGAGGATGGGAGTTCTCGGCTGTCAAAAGTTAAACGAGCCACATTGCTAGGGTATCGTCTCCGCCCACGGGCAGGAAGAACGTAAGTGTCTACCTTGAGGATTGGGAGATCTTGGAGTTCCAGCTGTTCAAGAATGTCAGTGCCACATGTCTGGAAATTTTGTTGAACTATGGTATGGGGCAGAATGACAGTACCACTACAAGAATTGAGGGAATGATGTTTTTCAAGAGTGACAGGAACAGTATCGATATGGGAAAGACGAGAGAGCTCATGAGCCAGGGTAGCATTCTGTACGGTAATGATGCGCATACCGCTCTTAAGAGCATGAAAAGAAATATCTTTACCAACATGGCGTAGGAGTGCCTTGCCAATACTATGGTCAGAAAGATAGGCAGTAGAGGAAGTTGGTCGTAAAGTGAAGAATTTAGTCCATTGTTCAGTCTGAAACTGAGCGTGGAAAGGTAGTGAAGGACGTGTCGATCGTTTCTGAGAAGAACGAGAAGGTGGAGAAGTATCATCAGCAGGTAATTGTCGTTGGCGTTTAGGCGTGGGACCAGAGTTGGTCCGACGTGGAACGGGTCGGCGATTTGAAAATTGCCGCACCGTAGAGGGAGAGGCCGGAAGCATAGTCAGAGTAGAGCGAAGGTCCGATAAATCGAAGGAGTCAGTCGAGGCCTCAGTACCTGAAGCGGGTGAGGAAACAGCACCGGCAATAGGTACAGAGGCATGAGAAATGTCTGATGAGTGGTCCAAAGATGAGGCGGGGTCAGAACGGGGTTCGGTATCAAGAAGGGGCCCGGGGGTACCAGGTTCATGGACTAGGGCTGCCATGGTTAGGTTACTTCTTTCTTTTTGTTTTTAAGAAAAAAAAAGAAAGAAGAAAAGAAAATAAAAATAAAAAAAAGAATAAAAAAAGGGGGGGACCGGGGAGGAATAGTTCCTAGGAGGAATGAAAGGGCCAGAAATCTCCCTCCACGCCCAAGAGGACCTCAGCACCGCAAGTAGCGCAGATGCAGCGTGGAACCCGTGCCATACCCTACCCATCATGCTAGTAAACTAACAATCCGGGATAGCAACCTCACATCTGCCGAGCTACCTCGGTGGACAAAAGAGAGGGCGGCCGGATATCCGCCACAAAGCATACCTCCTTCGGCCACCACCCCCGGAATCCGAAAGGTGGCTTCCAGAGATACACTCGTCGCCCGAAAGACACCCAAAGCTACTCCGGGATACCGGAGAGGGATCGGGACATCCCCAGGCGATCCAGATTCCACGGCAAACTACGCCCCCGCTAAGAACCTCAACGGAATGGGATGGACCCCGGTATCCTTTCCCCTACTTAGGAACTAGCGCGCCTGTGGGAGAAATCCCAAAGGACAAAAAGAGGAAGGGCAAAAGGGAGGGGTGGGGAGGAGTAGGAGGAAAGGTAAAAGGGGAGGATGGGGAGGATGGGATAGGGGAGGGGAGATTGGGGGGTAATTAGGTTCGGTCTGAGGAAGAAGACCGATAGGTCTAATTCCTCAGACCAAGAGCCTCTTCACCACGCCAAGGAGCCCCCCTTGAAGAGGACTATTTTACATATATTTGTCTGAACGAAAGCAAAATTTAATTGTTAGTATGGTTGCCCTAAGACACATCAACCACTGAACACTGACATCATTCACAAGAGATGAACTATAATTTATTTAATGTGACTTAACCGGAATGGGCATTCCAGATTATTTTTCCCCCTAAAATTGTCAAAATCTGAACCTACACATCTGAATTTCACACTCTGCTGTCGCCGGATTTTTTTGATCGTTATTTGATCGTAAAATCTGTATAGACTCTCAAGATTTTCAAAGTTATCCGAGCCATTCCAGAATCCTGGAAATTGATTCAACAACTTTGGCCACAGTGACCATATTAAGAGTTTCAAGAATTGGTCTTTGTTACCCGAAACAGTTATTGGAAATTTTTGGGCCTATCGGATAAGACCTTCTACAGTTATGAGTAAAATGAAATCGTAAACTAGGAAAAAAAGTCAGGCCACTTCCTTAAAGGCTCCAAGGTTACCCAACATTAACTTTCACAATGTGTTCAATAATCTGTTCAATTGTACAGACTGTTATAGAGGCTATTAATGTTCCATTCATGCTGGAGTATGATGTGTAGTTGCTGTTTATATCTAAAAACTACCATAAATTTATTTATCCTGTAATAGTTATTCCAGAGGGGGATATGTAATAGGTTGCAAATCTTTCCTCTTCTTCAACTTTTAGATTATGTTTTGGACATAACTCGTGAACGTCTCGTTTACCTGAGTTCAAATTTTCAGTGCTTGTGTACGGTAACAAGGACCAAATTCTTGAAACAACTGGCATGTTGATGTACCATATGACCAGAGATGTTGACCTCACTCCCAGCATCCTGAGTCGTCAGGAATAACTTACAAATTCCTCAGTCGTAAAGCTTCAGTATTCAACAGAGGACTGACTCATAATACGACGACGGAGACAGAAATACAAGTATTTAAGCTGAAATTTAAACATTTTGTAACTTATCTCAGGGTCAGGATAGTAACTTATCTCAGGGTCAGGATAGTAACTTATCTCAGGGTCAGGATAGTAACTTATCTCAGGGTCAGGATAGTAACTTATCTCAGGGTCAGGATAGTAACTTATCTCAGGGTCAAGATAGTAACTTATCTCAGGGTCAGGATAGTAACTTATCTCAGGGACAGGATAGTAACTTATCTCAGGGTCAAGACAGTAATTTATCTAGGGTCAGGATAGTAACTTATCTCAGAATCAAGATAGTAACTTATTTCAGGGTCAGGATAGTAACTTATCTCAGGGTCAGGATAGTAACTTATCTCAGGGTCAAGATAGTAACAGTGCTCTCAGGGTCAGGATAGTAACTTATCTCAGGGCCAGGATAGTAACTTATCTCAGGGTCAGGGTAGTAACTTATCTCAGGGTCGGGATAGTAACTTATCTCAGGGTCGGGATAGTAAAGTTATCTCAGGGCCAGGATAGTAAAAGTTATCTCAGGGTCAGGATAGTAAAAGTTATCTCAGGGTCAGGATAGTAACTTATCTCAGGGTCAAGATAGTAGCTTATATCAGGGTCAGGATAGTAACTTATCTCAGGGCCAGGATAGTAACGTATCTCAGGGTCAGGATAGCAACAGTGATCTCAGGGTCAGGATAGTAAAGTTATCTCAGGGACAGGATAATAACAGTTATCTCAGGGTCAGGATAGTAACTTATCTCAGGGTCAGGATAGTAACTTATCTCAGGGTCAGGATAGTAACTTATCTCAGGGTCAGGATAGTAACTTATCTCAGGGTCAGGATAGTAACTTATCTCAGGGTCAGGATAGTAACAGTTATCTCAGGGTCAGGATAGTAACTTATCTCAGGGTCAGGATAGTAACAGTTATCTCAGGGTCAGGATACTAACTTCTCAGGGTCAGGATAGTAAAGTTATTTCAGGGTCAGGATAGTAACAGTTATTTCAGGGCCAGGTTAGTAACAGTTATCTCAGCGCCAGGATAGTAACTTTTCTCAGGGCCAGGATAATAACTTCTCAGGGTCAGGATAGTAACTTTTCTCAGGGCCAGGATAGTAACTTTTCTCAGGGTCAGGATAGTAACTTATCTCAGGGCCAGGATAGTAACTTATCTCAGGGCCAGGATAGTAACTTATCTCAGGGCCAGGATAGTAACTTATCTCAGGACTAGGATAGTAACTTATCTCAGGATCAGGATAGTAACTTATCTCAGGGCAAGGATAGTAACTTATCTCAGGACCAGGATAGTAACTTATCTCAGGACCAGGATAGTAACTTATCTCAGTAACAGGATAGTAACTTATCTCAGGGCCAGGATAGTAACTTATATCAGGGTTAGGATAGTAACTTATCTCAGGACTAGGATAGTAACTTATCTCAGGATCAGGATAGTAACTTATCTCAGGGCAAGGATAGTAACTTATCTCAGGACCAGAATAGTAACTTATCTCAGGGCCAGGATAGTAACTTATCTCAGGGCCAGGATAGTAACTCATCTCAGGGCCAGGATAGTAACTTATCTCAGGGTCAGGATAGTAACTTATCTCAGGGTCAGGATAGAAACTTATCTCAGGGTCAGGATAGTAACTTATCTCAGGGTCAGGATAGCAACTGTGATCTCAGGGTCAGGATAGTAACTGTTATCTCAGGGTCAGGATAGTAACTTATCTCAGGGACAGGATAATAACAGTTATCTCAGGGTCAGGATAGTAACTTATCTCAGGGTCAGGATAGTAACTTATCTCAGGGTCAGGATAGTAACTTATCTCAGGGTCAGGATAGTAACTTATCCCAGGGACAGGATAGTAACTTATCCCAGGGACAGGATAGTAACTTATCTCAGGGACAGGATAGTAACTTATCTCAGGGACAGGATAGTAACTTATCTCAGGGTCAGGATAGTAACAGTTATCTCAGGGTCAGGATAGTAACTTATCTCAGGGTCAGGATAGTAACAGTTATCTCAGGGTCAGGATACTAACTTCTCAGGGTCAGGATAGTAAAGTTATTTCAGGGTCAGGATAGTAACAGTTATTTCAGGGCCAGGTTAGTAACAGTTATCTCAGCGCCAGGATAGTAACTTTTCTCAGGGCCAGGATAGTAACTTGTCTCAGGGTCAGGATAGTAGCTTTTCTCAGGGCCAGGATAGTAACTTATCTCAGGGCCAGGATAGTCATTTAACTCAGGGCCAGGATAGCAACTTTTCTCAGGACCAGGATAGTAACTTATCTCAGGGTCAGGATAGTAACTCATCTCAGGGCCAGGATAGTAACTTATCTCAGGGCCAGGATAGTAACTTATCTCAGGGCCAGGATAGTAACTTATCTCAGGGTCAGGATAGTAACTTATCTCAGGGCCAGGATAGTAACTTATCTCAGGGTCAGGATAGTAACTTATCTCAGGGTCAGGATAGTAACTTATCTCAGGGCCAGGATAGTAACTTACCTCAGGGTCAGGATAGTAACTTATCTCAGGGCCAGGATAGTAACTTACCTCAGGTTCAGGATAGTAACTTATCACAGAGCCAGGATAGTAACTTATCTCAGGGCCAGGATAGTAACTTATCTCAGGGTCAGGATAGTAACTTATCTCAGGGCCAGGATAGTAACTTATCTCAGAGCCAGGATAGTAACTTATCTCAGGGTCAGGATAGCAACTTATCTCAGGGCCAGGATAGTAACTTATCTTAGAGCCAGGATAGTAACTTATCTCAGAGCCAGGATAGTAACTTATCTCAGGACCAGGATAGTAACTTATCTTAGAGCCAGGATAGTAACTTATCTCAGAACCTGGATAGTAACTTATCTCAGGGTCAGGATAGTAACTGTTAAGCTTGGTTTGCGTTAAGAAAACTCGCTGATATACAATAGTAAACTTGACAGTTATAATCCCTAACATAACTGGAGAATAACTTATCTGATGATATATTCTGTGAGGATGAAATTTTCTTGAAATTGTTTGAAAAAAAGAATTGTAATAGTTGGTATTCGATCAATTACTGGAAAATGCCTTTTCTGGTCGGGCTCAAACTTTACAATTCACGACATTTATTAAAAACAAAATTTGTCACTAAATTTGAGTTTTTAAATTTCTATTTGCCAATTTTATTAAGTAAATTGTTCTCCATGTAACTCCATGTAACTGAGGAATGCCTCTTCCGATTCGCTTCGAACTAACATTTTGGTATCTTCAGCGGAATTCTTTTATTAATTTTGGACTATATGGGCGCCTTTTGGTCACTATTTGGTAAATATCAATATATTTTTTTTTCTTGCAGGATTGTACAGAATTTTAAGTAGATTGTAAATGTGACAATAAAATTGTGAAAAATGAAATTCCTTTGTAGATGAATGGTTCAGAGAACCGAGATGTTGATAAATTAGACACATGTGCAACTCTTGGGTATCTTTATTGAGGAAACGTTTCGCCACACAGTGGCTTCATCAGTCCATACATAGGAGAAACTTGAAGAACAGGAGGAGAATGAGGTAATCAGTCCCTCAACCTTGAGTCGATGTGTTCAGTCCATCAATCTTGAGTAGAATCTCAAGATTGATGGACTGAACACATCGACTCAAGGTTTAGGGACTGATTACCTCATTCTTCTCCTGTTCTTCAAGTTTCTGCTACGTATGGACTGATGAAGCCACTGTGTGGCGAAACGTTTCCTCAATAAAGATACCCAAGAGTTGCACATGTGTCTAATTTATCAATGAAATTCCTGTTTCCAAAGAATTTTTAAGTTTAACGAAGAGAGACTTCAGTATCTTCACGATATTCTAAGTAACTTTCTGTTTACTTTCTCGCGGATTTTCATTTCTTACTCAAGAATTACTTCCTCGATCGACTTGAAATTTTTGAACGTCGGTGTAAAGCTTCTCAGGCGAGATTCACGGGTAGATACCCTCTACAGTGTCTTATATAGGCCGTTCACAAACTTTGTGTGGTAACTAGATAGGCTCCTCTGATAGGCTTCAAACTTTCGGCTCTCGTGTATCCTACTTAAAAGATTATTATAATAATGGGGAAGCGCTAAACCCATAGGATTATACAGCACCTGTGAGGGGTGGGAGGGGTTGGAAGGTATTCAGGCTTAATTCAGGGAACTGGAGCACAGATCCAATACCCTAGATCAAGAGCCCCTAACCATCATCAAGGAACCTCCCTTCAGGGGCCTCCTTAGCAGAAAGTTGGTATATTTATTGGAATATCTTGGTGTTATTATATCATTTTTAGTCTCGAAATGGTATAACTTTTTTCATTATTGCATTAGTTTGCTTCGATGGTAACGAGGGAAAGTTTACTGAAGGAACTCTGTTTATTTTCCCTATACTGAATGTAAACCGAATGTGACCTGTCTCACTGGTTCTATGTGACTCATGGTTTCACAACTTTAATCTGAGAGAACGCATCAATGGTTGATGCATCGTATGAAATATACGACATTATCATGGCTTCGGACTCTCCAGGTACAAATTTTGTTGGATTTTATGCAGTAACTGGAAAATGCATCTGATCTGCTTCAGACTGTTAGTGTTGACGTGTTTCTCACACGTCAACTATTTCTTAATGTTGGGTTGTGTCCCTTATAACAATATTTTGTAATCAAATTGGTTTGTGTAATAACTGTAGACTGTCTCTTCTGATCAGAAGCCAGTGCTTGATTTTATTTTGGTATTATACCTGGAGTATACCTGGAGAAGGTTTCGGGTGTCAACGCCCCTGCGGCCCGGTCTGTGACCAGGCTTAAGTTAAACCAATATAATGTACATTTATGTGCCTATAACATATACGTTCCTCCACACACTTACTAAAAATTTATATGTTAAGTGCACTAAAGTAACATAAAACTTACTATACTTATTTTCGAGAAGATCTGTACAGCATTATCAACTTATACCATATTCTGCACTCTTCAAAGCACACAATCAGACACACGAGACCGAGACTATGCAATACGTCTCTCGGATTACACGCAGCGACCTAAATACGTTGAGTTCTTTACGGTGATATGGACAAAATTATCAGGTGATGTAAAGTAATTGCTTAAATTAAAACTTGAGCAAGTGACGTCAACATGAAACACTTGTGAACATTAAAATGGTATAAAATACCGACAGGTTGTTAGGTAAGACACATATGCAACAGTTAGGTATCTTTATTTCGAAACGTTTCGCCTACACAGTAGGCTTCTTCAGTCGAGTACAGAAAAGTTGATAGAAGCAGAAGATACTTGAAGACGATGTAATCAGTCCATCACCCTTAAAGTTTTGAGGTGGTCAGTCCCTCAGTCTGGAGAAGAGCATTGTTCCATTGTTTCAGACAATGTATTAAGGGATGACCCTTAATACTTAACTCTGAATGTTATAACTGTTACTCTGGTATTTATAATGACTTAAATTTCATAAACATTTCTCTCGGAGACTTATTTACATAAAAATCCATGTCCACTACATTTATATATTATTTCATTACTGGCATTTTCAGTATTATTCTATTTATAGGGAAGCGGTAAACTCGTAGGTGCTCTACAGCGCCAGGGGAACGGTAGTCATTAGGTTTGATAAAAGGAATACCGTAGCTTCAACTCAAGAACCTCCAGCTAGGATCACGATACCTTCTCCCTAAACCCATAAAGGGTTTTGGGTTGGAGTAACAATCACAAACACAGTGTCATAGCTACACAAATATGCGTGGAGGAACAACCAGTTTCAGTAGAGCACTTGAAGCAGCGTACGTCAGTGATCACAACACCGCTGACACAGTGACAGCTAGCCACGGACTGGCTCACAACACCGCTGAACAGTGACAGCTAGCCACGGACTGGCTCACAACACCGCTGAACAGTGACAGCTAGCCACGGACTGGCTCACAACACCGCTGAACAGTGACAGCTAGCCACGGACTGGCTCACAACACCGCTGACACAGTGACAGCTAGCCACGGACTGGCTCACAACACCGCTGAACAGTGACAGCTAGCCACGGACTGGCTCACAACACCGCTGACACAGTGACAGCTAGCCACGGACTGGCTCACAACACCGCTGACAGTGACAGCTAGCCACGGACTGGCTCACAACACCCGCTGTAGAAATCACCTGTGGGAAGCAATGACCCTAAACTGGAGCCAAGCGCCAGGTGTACGATGATCCACAAGCTCACTAAGTCACCTGATGTACGATGATCCACAAGCTCACTAAGTCACCAGATGTACGATGATCCACAAGATCACTACGTCACCAGATGTACGATGATCCACAAGATCACTAAGTCACCTGATGTACGATGATCCACAAGATCACTAAGTCACCAGATGTACGATGATCCACAAGATCACTAAGTCACCTGATGTACGATGATCCACAAGATCACTAAGTCACCAGATGTACGATGATCCACAAGATCACTAAGTCACCAGACGTACGATGATCCACAAGCTCACTAAGTCACCAGATGTACGATGATCCACAAGCTCACTAAGTCACCAGATGTACGATGATCCACAAGATCACTACGTCACCAGATATCACTCAGGTGTCACTCCCATGTGTCTCACCCAGGTGTTACATCCTTGTGACTGACCCAGGTGTCACACCCAGGTATCACACACAAGGGTCACACCCAGGTGTCATACCCAAGTGTCTCACCGACGTAGCACTCCCATGTGTTTCACCCAGGTGTCACGTTCAGGTGTCACACCCAGGTGTCACACCTAGGTGTCATACTTAAGAGACTCATGCACGTGTTACTCCATTGTGCCTCACCAAGGTGTCACATCCTTGTGACTGATCCAGGTGTCACACCAAGGTGTTACACACCCAGGTGTCACACCCAGGTGTTACACCTAGGTGTCATACTTAAGAGACTCATGCACGTGTTACTCCATTGTGCCTCACCAAGGTGTCACATCCTTGTGACTGATCCAGGTGTCACACCAAGGTGTTACACTCCCAGGTGTCACACCCAGGTGTCATACCCAGGTGTCTCACCCATGTTTCACTCCCAGGTGTCACACCCAGGTGTCACAACCAGGTGTTACAACCAGGCATCGCAACCAGGTGTCACACCCAGGTGTCACAACCAGGTGTTACAACCAGGCATCGTAACCAGGTGTCACATCCAGGTGTCACAACAAAGTGTCACAATCAGGTGTTACAACCAGGTGTTACAACCAGGTGTCTCACCCAGGTGTCACAACCAGGTGTTACAAACAAGTGTTACAACCACATGATACAACCATGTGTTACAACAAGCTATTACAATTAGATGTGACATGCATGTTATACCCAAGAGTCAAAAAGAGGTGCCACAACCATGTGTCACACCTAGGTGTCACACCTATGTGTCGCACACAGGTGTCACACCCATGTGTCCCATCCAGGTGTCACACCAAAGTGTCGCACTGTTACAAAAAACGCGATTCTAAAAGTTTAGAGATCTCCAGGTAATACTAGAAAGGACTGCCCTTCTAGCATCCAGCCTGTTACTGGGTTTTCGTAACAAGTAGTCAGTATCCTTTTCCAATTATCCATTAGAATTCAGTATGATTCAATAGTGCTTCAGGATTACAACTGGTAGGCTACTAACTAGAGAAATTAAAATTTAATAAATTTATTAAGTCTAGAGGTATATTATCAAATTAAATTAAATTAATCACAGTAATCAACATAATATCACTTCTCTCAAGTACAATATTATTGTGCTGAAAGCACATATCACATTTATAATTCTTAAGTACCGTCTGGTACATTAACATTTAATAAGATATTACAAATATGTACAAGTAAGTATGTATGTGTGTAAGTGCTCTAAGTAGTTCACTATGTCTCACGACTCGACTAGACTTAAACAAGTGACTGACAAAGTCCTCAAATAAACTAACTTCTTGACCAACTGGCAATCAGAACAGTCTGCTTGAACAACAAAAAGAATGCTAAGCCTAATAGCAATATAACAAGCAACTGCGACACAGAATCAGGAACAAGGTGATAATATAACGACACTAAGTAGGGACCATCAGCAGATCCTCCACAAAAGTCACAATCTAAGTTCAGCATAAGAAAATCCCCGACTGTGATAATACACAGATACCAGTACAAATTAGGTCAGAAGCTATAGCTCAGGACCTGAGATGTTTCGAGTGTCTATGAGACACACAACCTCAGTACAACGTCGACAATCACTAAGTCTATACAATGTTCTGTGAACAGAGTTCTACAGAACTAACAAGAATAATGAGACAGACAATCTGTCCAACCACCAAGAGAGTCTAGACCAGACTGAATACTTCAGGCGAGGTGAGGACACTCCCCCCTCGATCACGTGATAGCTCCGTGGGTTGCTGCCCAGCAACAACGAGAAGCCGGCAGTCTAACGAGCCACAAGCGATAATTACAGTACTTAGACAATCAAGACTTGAACTGAGCACATAATATGTTACATCCTACCTAACAAGTCAAATAACAATATAAAGCAATACATTTACGATTTAGCTATTATCGCAAATATAAGCAATAAAAAATTAAATGAAAAGGTGATAATTATATATATACATTATATTCATAATCATAATATACATTATATATATTGCAACCCATTCAGGGGCTGCAACACGCACCCAGGTGTCACAGCCATGTGTCACACACAGGTGTCACGCCAATGAGTCGCACCCAAGATTACAACAGGTCACATGGTTATTGTGACCAGTCATCTGGGCATTGGTTGTGGGACCAGTCATCTGGGTATTGGTTGTGGGACCAGTCATCTGGGTACTGGTTGTGTGACCAGTCATCTGGGTACTGGTTGTGGGACCAGTCATCTGGGTACTACTTGTGGGACCAGATTTCTGGGTACAGGTTGTGGGACCAGTCATCCGGGTACTAGTTGTGGGACCAGTCATTAGGGTACTAGTTGTGGGACCAGTCATCCAGGTACTAGTTGTGGGACCAGACATCTGGGTAATGGTTGTGCGACTAGTCATCTGGGTAATGGTTGTGGGACCAGTCATCTGGGTATTGGTTGTGGGACCAGTCATCTGGGAACTGGTTGTGGGACCAGTCATCTGGGAACTGGTTGTGTGACCAGTCATCTGGGTACTGGTTGTGGGACCACTCATCTGGGTACTGGTTGTGGGACCAGTCATCTGGGAACTGGTTGTGTGACCAGTCATCTGGGTACTGGTTGTGGGACCAGTCATCTGGGTACTGGTTGTGGGACCAGTCATCTGGGAACTGGTTGTGTGACCAGTCATCTGGGTACTGGTTGTGGGACCACTCATCTGGGTACTGGTTGTGGGACCAGTCATCTGGGAACTGGTTGTGTGACCAGTCATCTGGGTACTGGTTGTGTGACCAGACATCTGGGTACTGGTTGTGAGACCAGTCATCTGAGTCCTGGTTGTGTGACCAGTCATCTGTGTCCTGGTTGTGTGACCAGTCATCTATGTACTGGTTGTGTGACCAGTCATCTAGGTCATGGTTGTGTGACCAGTCATCTGGGTCCTGGATGTGTGACCAGTCATCTGAGTCCTGGTTGTATGACCAGGCATCTGGGTCCTGGTTGAGGGACCAGTCATCTGGGTCCTGGTTTCGTGACCAGTCACCTGGGTCCTGGCTGTGTGACCAGGCACCTGGGTCCTGGTTGTGTGACCAGTCATTTAGGTCCTGGTTGTGTGACCAGTCATCTGGGTCCTGGATGTGTGACCAGTCATCTGGGTCCTGGCTGTTTGACCAGTTATTTAGGTCCTGGTTGTGTGACCAGTCATCTTGGTCCTGGTTGTGTGACCAGTCATCTGGGTCCTGGTTGTGGGACCAGTCTTCTGGGAACTGGTTGTGTGACTAGTCATCTAGGTCCTGGTTGTGTGACCAGTCATCTGGGTCATGGTTGTGTGACCAGTCATTTAGGTCCTGGTTGTGTGACCAGTCATTTAGGTCCTGGTTGTGTGACCAGTCATCTGGGTCCTGGATGTGTGACCAGTCATCTGGGTCCTGGCTGTGTGACCAGTTATTTAGGTCCTGGTTGTGTGACCAGTCATCTTGGTCCTGGTTGTGTGACCAGTCATCTGGGTCCTGGTTGTGGGACCAGTCTTCTGGGAACTGGTTGTGTGACTAGTCATTTAGGTCCTGGTTGTGGGACCAGTCATCTGGGTACTGGTTGTGTGACCAGTCATCTGGGTCCTAGTTGTGTGACCAGTCATTTGGGTACTGGTTGTGTGACCAGTCATCTGGGTACTGGTTGTGGGACCAGACATCTGAGTCCTGGTTGTGTGACCAGTCATCTGTGTCCTGGTTGTGTGACCAGTCATCTGGGTACTGGTTGTGTGACCAGTCATCTAGGTCTTGGTTGTGTGCCCAGTCATCTGGGTCCTGGATGTGTGACCAGTCATCTGGGTCCTGGTTTCGTGACCAGTCACCTGGGTCCTGGTTGTGTGACCAGGCACGTGTGTCCTGGTTGTGTGACCAGTCATTTAGGTCCTGGTTGTGTGACCAGTCATCTGGTTCCTGGATGTGTGACCAGTCATCTGGGTCCTGGTTGTGTGACCAGTCATTTAGGTCCTGGTTGTGTGACCAGTCATCTTGGTCCTGGTTGTGTTTCCAGTCATCTGGGTCCTGGTTGTGGGACCAGTCTTCTGGTAACTGGTTGTGTAACCAGTCATCTGGGTCCTGGTTGTGTGACCAGTCATCTGGGTCCTGGTTATGTGACCATTCATCTTGGTCCTGGTTGTGTGACCAGTCATCTGGGTCATGGTTGTGGGACCAGACATCTGGGCACTGGTTGTGTGACCAGTCATCTGAGTCCTGGTTGTGTGACCAATCATCTGTGTCCTGGTTGTGTGACCAGTCATCTTGGTACTGGTTGTGTAACCAGTCATCTAGGTCATGGTTGTGTGACCAGTCATCTGGGTCCTGGTTGTGTGACCAGTCATCTGGGTCCTAGTTGTGGGACCAATCATCTGGGTACTGGTTGTGTGACCAGTCATCTAGGTACTGGTTGTGTGACCAGTCATCTAGGTCCTGGTTGTGTGACCAGTCATCTAGGTACTGGTTGTGTAACCAGTCATCTAGGTCATGGTTGTGTGACCAGTCATCTGGGTCCTGGTTCTGTGACCAGTCATCTGGGTCCTAGTTGTGGGACCAGTCATCTGGGTACTGGTTGTGTGACCAGTCATCTAGGTCCTAGTTGTGTGATCAATCATCTAGGTCCTGGTTGTGTGACCAGTCATCTAGGTCCTGGTTGTGTGACCAGTCATCTAGGTACTGGTTGTGTGACCAGTCATCTAGGTCCTGGTTGTGTGACCAGTCATCTAGGTACTGGTTGTGTGACCAGTCATCTAGGTCCTGGTTGTGTGACCAGTCATCTAGGTCCTGGTTGTGTGACCAGTCATCTAGGTACTGGTTGTGTGACCAGTCATCTAGGTCCTGGTTGTGTGACCAGTCATCTAGGTACTGGTTGTGTGACCAGTCATCTAGGTCCTAGTTGTGTGATCAGTCATCTAGGTCCTGGTTGTGTGACCAGTCATCTAGGTCCTGGTTGTGTGGCCAGTCATCTAGGTACTGGTTGTGTGACCAGTCATCTGTGTACTGGTTGTGTGACCAGTCATCTGGGTATTGGTAGTTAGACCAGTCATTTGGGTCCTGGTTGTGTGACCATTTATCTGGGTCTGTGCAATCACCTATTTGTACTCACCTATTTGTGGTTGCAGGGGTCGACTCATAGCTCCTGGCCCCACCTCTTCACTGGTGGCTACTAGGTCCTCTGTCTCCCTTCTCCATGAGCTTCATCAAAGCTCGTCTTAAAACTATATATGGTTCCCGCCTCCACTACGTCAATTTTTAGGCTATTCCACTGCCTGACTACTCTATGACTGAAGAAATACTTCCTAACATCCCTTTGACTCACCTGAGTCTTCAATTTCTAATTGTGACCTCTTGTTTCTGTGTCCCTTCTCTGGAACATCATGTCTCTGTCCACCTTGTCTATTCCACGCAGTATTTCGTATGTCGTTATCATGTCTTCCCTGACCCTCCTGTTCTCCAGTGTCGTCAGTCCGATTTCCCTTAATCTCTCTTCAAAGGACATTCCCCTTAGCTCTGGAACTAACCTTGCCGCAGTCCTTTGCACTTTCTTTAATTTTTTGACGTGCTTGATCAAGTGTGGGTTCCAAACAGGTGCTGCATACTGTAATCACCTAATTGTACTCACCTAATTGTGGTTGCAGGGGTCGAGACTCGGCTCCTGGCCCCGTCTCTTCACTGACCGCTGCTAGGTCCTTCCCCTCTCTGCTCCATGAGCTTTATCATACCTCGTCTTAAAACTATGTATAGTTCCTGCCTCCACTACATCGCTTGCCGGACTATTCCACTTCCTAACTACTCTGTGACTGAAGAAATACTTCCTAACATCCCTTTGACTCATATGAGTCTTCAGTTCCAATTGTGACCCCTTAGCTTTGGAACTAGCCTTGTTGCAAACCTTTGCACTTTCTCTAATTTCTTGACGTGTTTGACCAGGTGTGTGTTCCAAACTGGTGCTGCTTACTCCAGTATGGGCCTGACGTACACAGTGTATAAAGTCTTGAACGATTCCTTACAGAGGTACCGGAACACTATTCTCAGGTTTGCCAAGCGGCCTAATACCACAGCAGTTATCTGGTTAATGTGTGCTTCTGGCGATGTACTAGGTATTATACTAACTCCTAGGTCTTTCTCCTTGAGTGAAGCTCGCAGCCTTTGACCTCCTAGCCTATGCTCTATCTGCGGTCTTCTTTGCCCTCCTTCGATCTTCTTGACTTTGCATATGGTGGGGTTAAATTCTAGGAGTTAGTTTCTGGACCACGCATCCAGCCTGCCCAGGTCTCTTTGTAGACCTGTCTGGTCCGCGTCTGATTTAATTCTCCTCATTAACTTCACATCATCTGCAAACAGGGACACTTCTGAGTCTATTCCTTCCGTCATGTCGTTCACATATACCAAGAATAGCACTGGTCCCAGGACTGACCCCTGTGGGACCCAGCTAGTCATCAGCGCCCACTGTGATTCCTCATCACGGACCACGACTCGCTGTTGCCTCCCTGTTAGGTATTCTCTGATCCACTGCAGTGCGCTTCCTGTTATGTGTGCCTGTTCTTATAGCTTCTGCACTAATCTCTTGTTAGGAACTGTGTCGACGGCCTTCTTGCAGTCCAAGAAAATGCAATCAACCCACCCCTCCCTCTCATTTATTAATTCAATTACCTTGTCATAAAACTCTAGTAGGTTTGTGACACAGGATTTGCCTTTCATGAATCCGTGCTGGCTGTCGTTTATATCTTATTCCGCTCCAGGTGCTCCACCACTCTCCTCCTGATAATCCTTTCCAAGACTTTGCATACTATACACGTCAGTGACACTGGTCTATAATTTAGTGCTTCATTTCTGTCTCTTTTCTTAAAGATAGGGACTACCTTTGCCTTCTTCTATACTTCAAGTAGTTGCCCAGTTTGAAGGGAAGTGCTGAAGATTTTGGTTAGTGGCACATATAGTGTCTCTGCTCCCTCTCTAAGGACCCACGGAGAGATGTCCAGTCCCACCGCCTTTGAGGTATCAGAATCACTTAGGAGCTTCTCCACCTCCTCCTCAGTTGTGTGTAATTCATCCAACACTTGTTGGTATATCCCTTGTTGATGTACACCACTGTTTTGTCTTCCCAGTGTCCCTTCACCCTCCGCTATAAACACTTTCTGAAATCTCATGTTGAGCTCCTCACATTCTTCTTGGTCATTTCTTGTGAGCTCCCCACCTTCTTTCCTCAGCCTGGTTACCTGGTTCTTGACTGTTGTCTTCCTCCTGATGTGGCTGTAGAGTAGTTTTGGGTCAGATTTGACTTTCGATGCTATGTCATTTTCGTAATGCCACTGGGCCTCCCTCCTTATCTGTGCATACTCGTTCCTGGCTCGTCGACTAATCTCTTTATTTTCCTGAGTCCTTTGCCTTCTGTACTTTTTCCACTCTCTAGAGCACTTAGTTTTTGCCTCCCTACACCTTCGAGTAAACCAAGGGCTCGTTCTGTCCTTCCCGTTATTTCTATTACTCTTATGAACAAACATTTCCTCTGCCTCCTTGCATTTTGTTGTTACAAAGTCCATCATTTCGTTTACTGATTTTCCTATCAACTCCTGCTCCCACTGAACCTCCTGCAGGAAGGTCCTCATTCCTGTGTAGTCCCCCTTTTATAGTTTAGCTTTTACCTTTCTACTCCTGTTACCCTCTCCACTTTTAGCTCCACGATGTATTCAAAGCTCATAACTACGTGGTCACTAGCTCCAAGGGGCCTTTCATATATGATGTGCTCAATGTCTGAACTACTCAGGGCGAACACAAGGTCCAGTCTTGCTGATTCATCCTCCCCTGTCTCTCTGGTAGTGTCCCTAACATGTTGATGCATGAGATTTACCAGCACCACATCCATCATTTGGCTCTCCATGTTTCGGGACCCCCATGTGGCTCCAGGTTTTCCCAATCAATCTTCCTGTGATTGAAGTCACCCATGACTAGTAACTTCACTCTACTCGAGTGAGCCCTTCTTGTCACCTCAGATAGTGTGTCCACCATTGCTCTGTTGCACTCATCATATTCCTCTCTTGGCCTCCTGCAGTTCTGTGGTGGGTTATTATACATCACTGCAATGATTATCTTGTGTTCCCCTGACTGAACTGTATCTACGTAATCCCTTTCTCCAATCTCGTCCATTCCTTCCATTTCTTGTTAACCCCACCGGTTTTTAATTAGTAGTGCAACCCCTCCTCCCCCTCTGCTCCTTCTATCCTTCCTCAGGATTTGATATCCGGGTAGGAAGATTGCATCTGTTATTATCCAAGTGAGTTTTGTTTCTGTAACTGCTATGATGTCTGGGGACATCTTGATTCTTTCATGCCACTCCTCACATTTATTCGTTATTCCATCCGCATTCGTGTACCAAACCTTCAATTTCTTTTCAATAACTGTGGTCTGGGGAGAGAGGTGGGCTAGGGGGAACAGGTGGCCTGGCCTATAGGAGGTTTCAGAGGGGGTGGGGGTAGGGGTTGTGGTGAGGGAGACGGGGGAGAGGGCCTATGGGGGTTACAGTGTGGGTGGGGGCTGTGGTGAGGGGGATGGGGATAGAGGGTACAGTGTGTGGGTTGGGAGTAAGACACATGTGCAACATCTGGGTATCTTTATTGTAGACGTTTCGCCATCCACTGGCTTTATCAATACAAATTCGTACACAACTTGTCAGACACTGCAACATCATGGAATCTTAATTCTGAGGACATGTACATAACCTTCACGACTACGACAACTACTACTACAACTAACCCATCTCTTTGGGAAGGACCTACTTCCACTGGGGAATCCCGCCTACCAGTGAACATGCCCTCGTCTGCTACACCTGACGTTACTATATAAGCGCCAGGATTCTTTCTTCTGCTTCAGAATCTCCACGACTATGGTGCTGTTCGCACCTACTCCTAGATTGAGGGACTGATTACCTCATCTTCTGTACATAGTTCTACTGTCTTCAAGTTATGTCCTAGAATTTGTATTGATAAAGCCACTGGATGGCGAAACGTCTACAATAAAGATACCCAGATGTTGCACATGTGTCTTACTCTCATCTTGTCGGTATTATATACCATTCGTACACAGTGTGTGGGTTGTTGTGGGTTACTGTGAGGGTGAGGTTTGTGGTGAGGGGGATGGGGGGAGAGGGTACATTGCGTGGGTTACTGTGGGTTTCAGTGGGCAGTGGGGTTTGAGCTGAGGGCGATATATGGGTTACTGAGGGTTACTGTGGGGATGGAGTTTGTGCAGAGGGGGATATGTGGGTTATTGTGGGTTTCTGTGGGGGTGGGGTTTGCACTGAGGGGGATGGGGGCAGAGGGTGCAGTGAGTGGGTTTTGGGTTAGGTCATTTGATTGCTTTGGGATTGCCATGGTTGTGTTCCTTCTGTGGGTGGTACTGGAGGGGGTTGTGTTTGTTCTTCCACCTGGGCCTGATTTCTCCTGCTCTCCACCTTCCTTGCCTACCATTCCTCCTTGCGACATTGCACCCTCTCTTTCAGAATCATCCTTTCTTTTTGTGTTCTGTCTCGGTCGAGATACACCCTCTGGAACTCCTGATTGTCCCTTAGGTGCACTTTCTCCTTCAGGATCCGGTTTTGAGCTGACTCTGCCATGAAAATCAATTTGACTGGACACTTTTTTCCTCTCACAAACCACCCAATTCTCAGAAAATTTGTCAGCTGGGTCATGTTGCCCTCTCCTATTGCTTTCATGATGCTTTCAATCGCTTTTTTCTCCTGTTTCCTTGCCTTGTAAGTTTCCCCATCTACTTCTCGGAGCCCATAGACAAAAAGGGCCCTCTCCCTTTTGTCCTCTCACTGTGCTTCCCTGAGCATCCTCTGATACGAATTAGTTCCTGCCATTGACGCGTTGCTTCTTATTGTCTCTTCCCTATCCGGTGCCCCTGTGCTTATCTGCTCCTGGACATGGCAGTTGTCTGCTAGAGCCTCTGTGTATAGTCTAGCTCCTTCATTGTCTTTAGTCCCCTCATTAGTTCCTGCTGTTATCTTTGCCTTTTCCCAGGCCCACCTTGGGTCCAATAGAGTCATCGTGTACAGTACATCTCCTTTGTTCCCTACTGTCCCCTCATTGGTGGCTGATGTATTAGTTCTTGGTGTCATGGCTGTACTGTCCTTTGGTTCTTTAGGCTGTTTCAGACTCTTTAGTTCTTCTACTAAGCTCTGTATCTTAGCTTCAGCTGCTGTGATTTGTAATTCCCATTTCCTGCTCTCCTCAGCTATTTCCTCTTCCATTTTCTTGCTGAGCTCTTCCAGCCTCCTCCCCCACTCCTCTCTCCATGTGAGCTCTGCCTCCCAGTCTTCTCTCCCAGGTCCACCACTTGCTTCATCCACCATTCCTCTGGTTCTCCATCCGGGGGTTTGGTGTCCCATGTTTCTTTTCCACAAAAGGAAGAGCTTATGCCAAGAGTGTTGTGGAGGGGGTGTTTGTTGTGGGAAGGGAGGGGGGTGTTTGTTGTGGGGAGAAGGGAGGAGGAGGCAGGGAGGGGAAAAAGGATAGTGAGCTGGAGGGGGGACAGCAACAGAGGGAAGAGAGATGGGGGAAGTCTAAGGGGGACAGGGGGAAGAGCAATGGGGGGAGGGGAGTAGAAGGAGTAGGGAAGATGAGAAGGAAGATGAAGAGAGAGAGAAGGTGGGATAAAGAAAGATTGAGAGTGTGATTGAGTGTGAGTGAGTTAGAGAGAGAGAGAAGGGAAGGGAGTGTGTGGAGCATGTGAGTAGGGTAGGATCAGCCTTTAGTGTGCTTGCAGGCCTAGGAGGCGAGGGGAGAGGGAGGAGGAGAAGGAAGAGGAAGCGAGGGGAGGTATAGGAGGATGATAGAGACAGAGAGTGTGTCTGAGTGTGAGTGAGCTAGAGGGATAGAGAAAGAGGAGGAGGAGGATAGAGAAAGAGATAGTGTGTGTGATTGAGTGTGAGTGAGTTAGAGAGAGAAAGAGAGAGAGAGGGGGAAGGGAGTGTTAGAATGTGTGGGGCGTGTGAGTTGGGTAGGATCAGCCTGTAGTGTGCTTGCAGGCCTAGGAGGCGAGAAGAGGTGAAGGGGAAGATGGAGGAGGTACAGGAAGAGGAGGAGGAGGAGGAGGAGGAAGGGATAGTGGAATAGGAGAGTGGGAGAAAGAGAAAGGGGAAGTAGGGTGGTACAAGGAGAGTGTGAACTGTGGGTGTTGGAGTGGGTATGTGAGATGTATCCATTAGGGTAGGGTGTGTGTGTGTGTGCGTTACTATCCTGCCACGCGAGTCAAGCGAGGGGAGAGGGAGGAGGAGAGGGAGGCATAATCTCGCTGTCAGGCTTTTGGGCCTATCCTAGACTCTCCACGTGCATGCTGTCATGTACCGAGACTGTATTCCCAGTACCGAGTACTGGGAATACCGTGCCTATGCCTTTGCACCTACTCGTGTATACCTGGATCTATACTTACTGAGTAAACACCTGTGCACCTACTCGTGTATAATTGGGTCTATACTTACTTACTGAGTAAACACCTGTGTACCTACTCGTGTATGCCTGGAGCTATGCTTACTGAGTAAACACCTGTGCACCTGTTTGTGCATACCTGGAGCTATACTTACTTGCTGAATAAACACCTGTGCACCTACACGGATATACCTGGAGTTATACTTACTGAATAAACAATGTTAGTGTTAGTTGTCCAACCTTACTGCCTGCGCGTGCACTACAGTGCCTCTGGTCCCCACCTTTATTCCCCTTCCCCACTTCTACTCCTCTGTTTAGTGATTAGTGCCCTAAGTATGATATTCAGCTCTCCAGAGCAGGGTTTATCAACCACGATTATGACCTGTGTGTGTGTGTGTGTGTGTGTGTGTGTGTGTGTGTGTGTGTGTGTGTGTGTGTGTGTGTGTGTGTGTGTGTGTGTGTGTGTGTGTGTGTGTGTGCGTGTGTGTGTGTGTGTGAGTTTGTAAGAAGTAAAGAAAAGCTGATTGTGGCATGCAAAGAGTACGTAACCTTTATTCGGCGCATGTACACACCCTCATTGAAAGGCTATCTCCCCCAACCAGGGAACCAGGGGCTAAGGGTTGATGATGGGGCCCCATCGTTCAACCAGTACCCAGGTTCCAGCCAATGAGAAGATGGTTTTTGGCAATCTCAGAGGTGATGTGGGTACCACTCACCCGTCTACCCTTGTCATTCCCATTCTAGAGCTGGTTGAAGCATGGTCTGCTCTCTAGTGGCTTCTATTCTGCCTTGCTTACCGTGGAGTGCACTAATACCTATCGCTGTACATAGTGTATATAGTGTACATACCTCTGTTCTAAATTGGTGAAGGATAATATAAGTCAAAAATTTTCTGCTGTGTTTATTTTGCTCCCTTTACACCCAGGATAACAGGCCTTTTGAACTCCTGGGTTGTAATACTGATAAAAGGTAAAGTTTAACAAAGTTGGTACAAATATTCCCTACAATTTATTTAAACCCACTAGCAGTTTAAAAAACGATATAGCAATGTAAATTTACACATAGTGAAGCAAGGCATAACGACGTAATTGGAATGTTTATCGTCGTCTGTTGATGGTACAATTCACATTGTTGTGGGTTAATTTTAGCCATATGTGTTACTGGTGATTGGCGTTAATACTAGATTGACGCCTTCTTCTGGTCTCAAAAGGAACGGAGATCTATCAATCTTCAGCCCCGTGTGGTTCTTGTCAAGGTGTATTTCTGCTGCTAGCAGCAGCTTAGCAAGAGCCACCTTGGCCTCCATCAGAGCAAAACGCATACCTAATAAAAAAAAATCAAGATTATATTTGAGAGAGCATGTGTAACTTTAAAAGATTATATTTACTATTAAATTTCACTTAGATTTAGTTATTACACACACACACACACAAACACAAACACACACAAACACAAACAAACAAACGAACGTTTGAGACACTACCAGGCAGAGCAGAGGATGAACCAGCAAGACGGGACTTAATATTCACCTTGAGTAGTTCAGACATTGAAGACGTCACATATGAAAGGCCCCTTGGAGCTAGTGTTCACGTGGTCCTGAACTTCGAATACATAGTAGAGTTACAAGCAGAGATGGAAGCAGGGAGAGAAGGACTGGACAAGCCAAACACAGGCAGAGGAGAGGTTCGTACCCAAGGGGAACATAAATAATGGATTGTCGAGAATGAGCCCATCGTTCACCCGAAGGTGTAGAGAGGCCAAAAGCAAGTGTGCTAGTGAATGGAGAAAGTATAGAAGACATAGCACCAAGGAAAATAAATAGATTAGTCGAAGAGCCAGCAACGAATATACACAGATAAGGAGGGAGGCCCAGTGGCAATATGATAATGACAGCATTGAAAACCAAGTCTGACCCGAAAATACTGTATAGCCACATCAGGAGGAAAACAACAGTCAGAGACGTAGTCAGGCTGAGGAAGGAAGAGGGGGAGATCACAAGAGACGACCGAGATGTTTGTAAAAGAGCAAAACATGAGATTTAAGGAAGTATTTTCAGAGACTGAAAGGGCTCCAGAAATCCGGAATGGTGGAGTACATCAACAAGTGCTGGACACAATACAAACAAAACCGAGGAGGAAGTGAGAGGCTGCTGAGTGACCAAGATACCTCAAAGTCAATGGGACCAGACAGTACCTGTTTGTATGTCTTGAGAGAGGGAGCAAAGCACTGTGTGTGCTACTAACAACAATCTTCAACATATCTGATAGTAATCACATGTGCAACATCTGGGTATCTTTATTGTAGACGTTCCGCCATCCAGTGGCGTTATCAATACAAATTCCAGGACGTAATTTGAAGATAGAACTATATACAGAAGACGAGGCCATCAATCCCTCAGCCTTGGAGTTGGTGTGGAGAGCACCGTGATTGTGGAGATTCTGGAGCAAAGGCAAGGCGGCCGGCGCTTATATACTAACGCCAGGCGGATAGGCACATGTAGCAGACGAGGGCATAGTCACTGGTAGGCGGGATTCCCCAGTGGAAGTAGGTCAAACCAAAAGAGATGGGTTAGTTGTAGTAGTAGGTTATGTACATGTTCTCTTCCTGAGGTCATGTACATAACTCATCTCTTTAGGTCTGACCTACTTCCACTGGGAAATCCCACCAACCACTGACTATGCCCTCGTCCCTTTCCACATGACGTTAGTATATAAGCGTCGACTACGGTGATCTCCACACCAACTCCAAGGCTGAGGGACTGATTACCTCATCTTCTGTATATAGTTCTACAGTCTTCAAATTATGTCCTAAAATTTGGATTGATAAAGCCATTGGATGGCGAAACATCTACAATAAAGATACCCAGATGTTTATCTGGAGAGAGTTCCGGGGGTCAACGCCCCCGCGGCCCGGTCTGTGACCAGGCCTGCTTAGGTCAGTGTCCCAGGATGCGACCCACACCAGTCGACTAACACCCAGGTACCCATTTTACTGATGGGGAACATAGACAACAGGTGGAAAGAAACTCGTCCAATGTTTCTACTCTGGCTGGGAATCGAACCCAGGCCCTCACCGTGTGAAGCGAGAGCGTTAACCACCAGGCCACCAGAGGCATATGTGTCTAAATATCTTATCGGTATTGCATAACACTCTTGTTCAACATATCTATCGAAACAGGGCGACTACTTGAAGTGTGGAATACAGCAAATGAAGTGTCATTTTTCAAGAAAGGAGAGAGACATTCAGCGTTAAACTACAGACCAATATCACTGATTTGTATAGTAGGCAAAAATCATGGATAATATATTAAAAATTAGCATGGGTAGCGCTAAACCCGAAGGGATTATACAGTGCCTGTGGGGGAGGGAAAACATGGAAGGCCAGTCAGAAGTTTATTAAGAGAAGAGTGGTGGAGCACCTAGAGAGGAATGAGTTTATACACGACGACCAGCACGGTTTCAGAGAAGGAAAATCCCGTGTCACAAACCTACTGGTGTTTAATAACAAGGTGACGGAAATAAGACGAGAGAGAGAGAGAGAGAGAGAGAGGTGGGTATATTGCATTTTCTTGGATTGTAGGAAAACTTTCGACACAGTTCCACACAAGAGGTTAGTACAAAAGACAGAGGATCAGGCAGGTGTAACAGGAAAGGCACTGCAATGGATCAGAGAATACCTGACAGGAGGGCAAGAACGAGTAATGATACGTGGTGAGGTGCTAGGACTCAGTCCTAGGACCGGTACTGTTTCTGGTATATGTGAATGACATGACAGAAGGGATAGATACAGAAGTGTCCCTGTTTGCAGACGATGTGAAGCTAATGAGACGAATTCAAGTGGTTGATTCATCTGAGTCTTCAACTTTCAACTGTTTCCCCTTGTTGCTGAGTCCCATCTCTAGAACATCCTGTCCCTGCCCATTTTGTCGATTCCTCTCAGTATTTTATACGCCGTTATCATATCCCCCTATCGTCTGTCCTCTAGTGTCGTCAGGTCGATTTCCCTTATCCTCTCCTCGTAGGACATGCCCCATAGTTCCGGGACTAGTCTTGTTGCAAACCTTTTCACTTTCTCTATTTTCCTTACGTGCTTGGTTAGGTGTGGGTTCCAAACTGGTGCTGCATAGTCCAATATAGGCCTAATGTACATGGTGTACAGGGTCCTGAACGATTCCTTATTGAGATGTCAGAATGTTGTTCTTAGGTCTGCTAGGCGCCCGTATGTTGCAGCAGTTATTTGGTTGATGTGCACCTCAGGAGATGTGCTCGGTGTTATACTCACACCAAGATCCTTTTCCTTGAGTGAGGTTTGTAGTCTCTAGCCCCATGGACTGTACTCCTTCTGCAGTTATTTTTGCCCTAACCCTAATCTTCATGACTTTGCACTTGGTGGGGTTGAACTCCAGGAGTCAGTTGCTGGACCAGACCTGTAGCCTATCCAGATCCCTTTGCAGCTCTGCCTGGTCCTCGTCCGATTGAATTTTTCTCATCAACTTCACATCATCGGCAAACAGGGCACTTCGGAGTCTATACCTTCCATCATGTTCGAGTACGTGTGTGTACTCACCTATTAGTACTCACCAATTTGTGGTTGCAGGGGTCGAGACTCGGCTCCTGGCCCTGCCTCCTCACTGACCGCTACGAAGTCCTCTCTACCCCTGCTCCATAAGGTTTATCATACCTCGTCTTAAAACTATGTATGGCTTCTGTCTCCAATGCATCACTTGCCAGACTATTCCACTTCCTGACAACTCTATGACTGAAGAAATACTTCCTAACATCCCTTTGACTCATCTGGGTCTTCAACTTCCAATTGTGACCCCTCGTTTCTGTGTCCCATCTCTGGAACATCTTGTCTTTGTCCACCTTATCTATTCCTCACAATATTTTGTATGTCGTTATCATGTCACCCCTAACTTTCCTGACTTTCAGTGCCGTCAGGCCGTTTACCCTTAACCTTTCTTCGTAGGACATTCCCCTTAGCTCTGGAACTAGCCTTGTAGCAAACCTTTGCACTTTTTCTAATTTCTTGACGTCCTTGACCAGGTGAGGGTTCCAAACTGGTGCTGCATACTCCAGTATGGGCATGACGTACACGGTGTACAGTCTTGAACGATTCCTTACTGAGGTATCGGAACGCTATTGTCAGGTTTTCCAGGCGCCCATATGCTGCAGCAGTTATCTGGTTGATGTGTGTTTCCGGAGACATGTTCAATATTATACTCACCCCAAGATCTTTCTCCTTAAGTGAGGTTTGCAGTCTTTGGCCACCTAGCATATATTCTGTCTGCGGTCTTCTTTGCTCATCTCTGATCTTCATGACTTTGCATTTGGCAGGGTTAAATTCGAGAAGCCAGTTGCTGGACCAGGCTTCCAGCCTGTCTAGGTCTCTTTGTAGTCCTGTCTGATTCTCATCTGATTTAATTCTCATAAAAATTCACATCGTCTGAGAACTGGGACACATCTGAGTCTATCCCTTCCATCATGTCATTCACATATTTCAAAAATAGCAATGGTCCTAGGACTGACCCCTGTGGGACCCGCTCGTCACAGGCGCCCACTGTGATACCTCATCCCGTACCATGACTCGTTGTTGCCTCCCTGTCAGGTATTCTCTGATCCATTGCAGTACCCTTCCTGTTATAAGTGCCTGATCCTCTATCTTCTACACTAATCTTTTGTGAGGAACTGTGTCGGAGGCCTTCTTGCAGTCAAAGAAAATGCAGTCAACCCACCTTATTCTCTCTCTCTCTCTCTCTCTCTCTCTCTCTCTCTCTCTCTCTCTCTCTCTCTCTCTCTCTCGTGTCTTACTTCTGTTACCTTGTCATAAATCTCCAGAAGGTTTGTGACACAGGATTTGCCTTCCATGAATCCGTGCTGGTGTCGTGTATAATCTTGTTCTGTTCCAGGTGCTCCACCATTCTCCTCCTGATAATCTTCTTCATGACTTTGCATACTATACACGTCAGTGACACAGTTCTATAATTTAGTGCTTCGTTAAAAAAGGCCTGAGCTTGCTACCATCTGCAGCTCATAAGACTGCCATCCCCACGAGCCCCTTTGGGGAGGGGCAGATGGCAGACCAGAGGTCTAGCTTCTCCCTACGAGCCTCGTGAGGGCAGAGAATGTGGCTAGGCCTGGGGACAGTTGGTCCCAAAGATGAGGGGGTACTTGTACCTTCTCCCATGGGAGACTTAGGTCTCGAGACACTCCCCAGATAGGGAGCCAAGGCCGGGTCACCACTATTTGGAAAAGACCCGGGCGGGGAGAATACCGGCGAATAAAAAAATAAAAAAAAGTGCTTCGTTTCTGTCTCCTTAAAAATTGGGGCTACATTTGCCGTCTTTCTTTCCTCAGGTAGTTGCCCAGTTTCAAGGGATGTGTTGAAACTTTGGCTGTGTGCCTCTGGCAATGTGAGTGTGTGTGTGTACTCACCTATTTGTGGTTGCAGGGGTCAAGTCATAGCTCCTGGCCCCGCCTCTTCACTGATTGCTACTACGTCCTCTCTCTCCCTGCTCCATGAGCCTCATCAAACCTCGTCTTAAAACTATTTATGGATCCCGCCTCCACTACGTCATTTTCTAGGCTAGTCCACGGCCTGACAACTCAATGACTGACGAAATACTTCATAACATCCCTTTGACTCATCTGAGTCTTCAACTTCCAATTGTGTCCCATCTCTGGAACATCCTGTCTTTGTCCACCATGTCTATTCTGCTCAGTATTTTATATGTCATTATCATGTCTCCTCTGACCCTCCTGTCCTCCAGTGTCGTCAGGCCAATTTCCCTTAACCTTTCTTCGTAGGACAATCCCCTTATCTCTGGGACTAGTCTTGTTGCAAACCTTTGAACTTTCTCTAATTTCATGACGTGCTTGACCAGGTGTGGATTCCAAACTGGTGCTGCGTACTCCAGTATGGCCTTGACGTATATGGTGTACAGTCTTGAACGATTTCTTACTGAGGTGTTGGAACGGTATTCTTAGGTTTGCCAGACGCCCATATGCTGCAGCAGTTATCTGATTGATGTGCGCCTCACTAGATGTGCTCGGTATTACACTCACACCAAGATCTTTTTCCTTGAATCAGGTTTACAATCTTTGGCCACCTAGACTATACAGTGTCTGCAGTTTTCTTTGCCCTTCCCCGATCTTCATAACTTTGCATTGGGCAGGGTTAAATTCAAGGAGCCAGTTGCTGGACCAGGCTTGTACCCTGATCCTCGTCCGATTTGAATCTCATTAACTTCACATCATCCGCAAACAAGGACAATACTGAGTCTATCGCTTCCGTTATGTCATTCACATATACCAAAAACCGCACAAGTCCTAGGACTGACCCCTGTGGAACCCCGCTGACACCTCGTCACGTTCGATGACTCGTTGTTGCCTCCCTGTCAGGTATTCTCTGATCCAGTGCAGTACCTTTCCTGTTATGTGTGCCGGATCCTCTAGTCTGCAATAACTTCTTGTGAAGAACTGTGTCTAAGGTCTTCTTGCAGTCCAAGAAAATGCAGTCTATCCACTCCTCTCTCTCTTGTCTTACTTCTGTCACATTGTCATAAAACTCTATTAGGTTTGTGACACAAGATTTTCCTTCCCTGAAACCGTGCTGGAGGTCCATTAGACGCTTGTTTCTTTCCAGGTGCTCCACCACTCTCCTCCAGATGATCTTCTCCATGACTTTGCATACTATACACGTTAGTGACACAGTTCTGTAGTTTAATGTCTCGTGTCTGTCTCCTTTTTTAAAATGGGGACTGCATTTGCCATCTTCCATACCTCAGGTAGTTGCCCAGTTTCAATGGATGTGTTGAAGATATTTGCTAGTGGCACACACAACATCTCTGCTCCCTCTCTAAGGACCCATGGAGAGATGTTTGGTCCCATTGTCTTTGAGGTATCAAATTCGCATAGCAGCTTCTTCAACTCCTCCTCGGTTATGTGTACCTAATCCAGCACTTGTTGGTGTACCTTCCTGTTCTGATATCCTGGAGTCCTACCGGTTTCCATTGTAAATACTTCTTTAAATCTCATGTTGAGTTCCTCACATACCACTTGGTCTTTTCTTGTGAACTCCCCATCATCCTTCCTCAGTCTGATTACCTGGTCCTTGGCTGTTGTTTTCCTCCTCATGTGGCTATACAACAGCTTCGAGTCAGACTTGACTTTCGATGCTATGTAATTTTAGTATTGTCACTGAGCCTCCCTTCTTATCACTATTTTCCTGGGTCCTTTGCCTTCTGTGCCTTTTCCATTCTTTAGTACACCTAGTTTTTGCCTCCCTACACCTTTGGGTGAATCAAGGACTCGTCCTGGTCTTCCCATTATTTCTGTTTCCCTGGGGAATAAACCTCTTCTCTACCTCCTTACATTTTGTTGTCACATAGTCCATCATTTCTTTTACTGGTTTTCCTTCCCTGCCAGTTCTCTCTACCACTGAACGTCTTGCAGGAAGTTCCTCATGCCTGAGTAGTTCCTCCTTCTGTAGTTTGGTTTATCCCATCCTATTCCTGCTACTCGCTCCACTTGTAGCTAAACTATGTAGTCAAAACACAGAACCACATGATCACTATCTCCAAGAGACCTTACGTACATGATATTCTCGATGTCCAAACTACTCAAGGTGCATCATCCTCACCTCTCTCTCTGGTAGTGTTTAACATGTTGATGCATGAGGTTTTCCGCTACCACATCCATCATCTTGGCTCTCCATGTTTCGGGACCCCCATGGGGCTCAAGGTTTTCCCAGTCAATCTGATTGTGATTGAAATCACCCATAACTAGTAGCTTTGCTCCTCCCATGTGAGCTCTTTTGGCCTCCTCGGCTAGTGTGTCTACCATTACTCTGTTGCTCTCGTTGTATTCTTCTCTTGGCCTCCTGCAGTTCTGTGGTGGGTTGTACATTACTGCAATTACCATATTATGACCCTCAGACTGGATTGTTCCTACTATGTAGTCTCTTTCGCCCATACCATCCATTCCTTCCATTTCCTCAAAACCCCACCAGTTTTTAATGAGCAGTGCAATCCTCCTCCCCCTCTCCTGCCTCTGTCTTTCCTGAGTATGAACCTGGAGAGATGCATTGGCTGGGATAGAAGAGTCCTACAGTGTAGCAGGAGAGGAAGGAGGTTGGAGGGTAACTATGGAAGAAGATGGTGGGGAACAGGGGAAGAGGAGACTACGTGAGGGGGGTGAAGCTCCACCTTCATGAGAGAGCTGGAAAGAGGGTGAGAACTAGGCTACGAGGTAGAAGATTCTGTACAGGTGATAGACGTGAAGAAAGTGTAGGTATGCGAGGTCTCATAGGTTGAGAAGAAAGTGAGGGAGATGAAGAAGTAGAAATAGGAAGCGGTGTGGAGGTAGGAGTGTCAAAGGATAGAACTGCAAAAGAATTAGAAACTTGGCTGACCTCGGAAGACATCGATGCAGAAGGATTGGGAGGCAGGAGGACCGTTGAGGTTGGAGGTCTTTGGGCTACCTGAGCATATGGGACACAAGGAAGTTTTCCCTGAAGGCAGAGTTGAGAGAGTGCCATTGTGTAAAGCCCTTAGGATTTGATATCCGGGTGGAAAGATTGCATCTGTTATCATCCTGGTGAGCTTTGTTTCTATGAGTGTTATTATGACTGGGGATATCTCCTTTATTCTTTCATGCCACTCCTCAAACGTATTTGTCATTCTGTCTGCATTTGTACACCACACCTTCAACTTCTTTTCTAAAACTGTTGTCTGGGGGTACGTTGGGATTGGGGAAGTGGGAGACCTAATAAGGAACTATGGGTAGTTGCTGTGGGAGTGGAGTTTGTAATGAGGTGGACAGGGGCATTAGATATGGCATGCGTGTTTTGGGTTAGAATGTTTGGTGCATTGGTGTTGTCCTGGTTGGGAGGCTTCTGTAGGCGGATGTGAGGGAGGTTGAAATTGATCTTCCTCCTGAGTCTGCTTTCTACTGTCCATCTCCATCTTCACCTCTCTTTCCTCCTTTTGTCTTTGTAATATGTCTCAGTTTCTGCCTTTCTTCTTGGGTTCTGTCACAGTCGAGATACACCTTCTGGTACGCTGGCATATTCCTTAGTCTTGCTTTCTCCTGCAGGAACCTGTTCCAAGTCGATTCTGCCTTGAAAGTCACTTTCACTGGCCGGGTTCTTCTTGCAAACCCCCCCATTCTCCGAAAATTTGCCAGCTGGGTTATGTCATCTTCTATTGCTTTTATGATGCTTTTGATCACATTTTTCTCCCCTTGTCTCCTTGCTTCGTAAGTTTCCCCTTCAACTTCCTGGAGCCCATAAACAAAGACTGACCTCTCTCTTTCATTCTCCCACTGCATATCTTCTCAGCTTTCCCTGGGCTCTGCTGTGGTCTGTTAGGGCCTCCACATATAGCTTAGCACTTTCATTTTCTACAGTCCCCTCGATTGCTCCTGATGTGATTCTCTCTTTTTCTCAGGCTCCACAATGGTCTGATAGGGCCTATCCATCGTTCCCTACTGTCTCATTGTTTGTGACTGAGGTAGCAGTCTCTGATGTCATTACCAAATTGTTCTTTAGTTCTTTAGGCTGTTTCAGATTTTTCAATTCCTCTTCTAATTTCTGTATCCTAGCCTCTGCTGCTGTGATTTGCATCTCCCACTTCTTGCTTTCTGCATCTATCCTGTCCTCCATTCTCATGGTAAGTTCTTCTAGCTTCTTTCCCCATGTGTGTATGTGCATGTGTGGGGTGTGTGTACTCACCTAATTGTAGTTGCAGAGGTCCTGGCCCCATCTCTTCACTGAATGCTACTAAGTTCTCTCTCTCCCTGCTCCATGAGCTTGATCATACCTCGTCTTAAAGCTATGTATAGTTCCTGCCTCCACTACTTCACTCGCCAGACTGTTCCACTTCCTGACCACTCTGTGACTGAAGAAACGCTTCCTAACATCCCTGTGGCTCATCTGAGTCTTCAACTTCCAAGAGTAACCCCTTGTTTCTGTGTCCCCTCTCTGGAACATCTTATCTCTGTACATCCTGTCTATTCCACACAGTATTTTATATGTATTTATCATGTCTCCCCTATCCCTCCTGTCCTCTAGTGTCGTCAGGCTGATTTCCCTCAACCTTTCTTCATAGGACATTCCCCTTAGCTCTGGAACTAACCTTGTCGCAAACCTTTGCACTTTCTCTAATTTCTTGATGCGCTTGATCAAGTGTGGGTTCCAAACAGGTGCTGCATACTCCAGTATGGGCCTGACGTACACAGTGTAGTGTCTTGAAAGATTCCTTACTTAGGTATCGGAATGCTAATCTCAGGTTTGCCAGGCGCCCATATGCTGCAGCAGTTATCTGGTTGATGTGTGCTTCCGGAGACATGCTCTGTGTTATACTCAAGCCAAGATCTTTCTCCTTGAGCGAGGTTTGCAGTCGTTGGCCACCTAGCCTATACTCTGTCTGCAGTCTACTTTGCCCTTCTACGATCTTCATGACATTGTACTTAGAAAAGGTTGAATTCGAGAAGCCAGTTGCTGGACCACGTATCCAGCCTGTTCAGGTCACTTTGAAGGCCTACCTGATCCTCATCTGATTTAATTCTCCTCATTAACTTCACATCATCTGCGAACAGGGATGCCTCTGAGTCTATCCCTTCCATCATGTCATTCACATATACCAAAAATAGCACTGGTCCTAGGGCCGACCCCTGTGGGACCCCCCTCGTCACGGGTGCCCACTGTGATACCTCATCACGTACCATGGCTTGTTGTTGCCTCCCTGACAGATATTCTCTGATCCAGTGAAGTGCCCTTCCCATTATACACGCCTGATCCTCTAGTTTCTGCACTAATCTCTTGTGAGGAACTGTGTTGAAGGCCTTCTTGCAGTCCAAGAAGATGCAATCAACCCACCCCTCTCTCTCATCTCTTACTTCTGTTACTTTATCATAAAACTCCAGAAGGTTTGTGACACAGGATTTGCCTTCCATGAAACCGTGCTGGTTATCATTTATATTTTTGTTCCGTTCCAGGTATTCCACCACTCTCCTTCTGATAATCTTCTCCAGGACTTGGCATACTATACACGTCAGTGACAGTGGTCTGTAGTTTAGCACCTCTTTTCTGTCTCCTTTAAAAACGGGAACTACATTTGCCGTCTTCCATACCTCAGGTAGTTGCCCAGTTTCACGGGATGTGTTGAAGATTGTGGTTAATGGGACACACAGCATTTCTGCTTCCTCTCTAAGAACCCATGGGGAGATGTTGTCTGGTCCCATTGCCTTTGAGGTATCAAGGTTACTTAGCAGCTTCTTTGCCTCCTCCTCAGTTGTTTGTATGTCATCCAGCACTTGTTGGTGTATTCCCTGTTGGTGTTCCCCTCTGTCCTGTCTTCCCAGAGTCCTTCCTGTCTCCACTGTGAGTACTTCCTTAAACCTCTTGTGGAGTTCCTCACATAACTCTTGATCGTTTCGTGTGAGTTCCCCACCTTCTTTCCTCAGCCTGATCACCTGGTCTTTGGCTCTTGTCTTTCTCCTAATGTGGCTATACAGCAGTTTCGGGTCAGACTTGACTTTTGATGCTATGTTCATACTGTCTCTGGGCCTCACTCCTTATCTCTGTATACTCGTTTCTGGCTCTTCGACTGATCTCCTTATTTTCTTGTGTCCTTTGCCTTCTGCACTTCTTTCATTCTCTAATGCACTTAGTTTTTGACTCCCTACACTTTCGGGTAAACCAAGGACTCACTTTGGTCTTCCCATTAATTCTGTTGCCCTTAAGAACAAACCTTTCCTCTACCTCCTTGCATTTTGTTGTTACATATTCCATCATTTCGTTTCCTACCAGTTCTCTGTCCCTCTGAACCTCCCGCAGGAAGCTCCTCACACCTGTGTAGTCCCCCGTTTTATAGTTTGGCTTTTCCCAGTCTACTCCTGTTACCCTCTCCACGTGCAGCTCTACAATGTAATCAAAACTCAGAACCACTTGATCGCCAGCTCCAAGAGGCCTCTCATATTTGATGTCCTCAATGTCTGAACTGCTCAGGGTGAACACAAGGCCCAGTCTTGCTGGTTCATCCTCCCCTCTCTCTCTCTGGTAGTGTCCCTGACGTGTTGATGCATGAGGTTTTCCAGTACCACATCCATCATCTTCGCTCTCCATGTGTCAGGACCCCATGAGGCTCCAGGTTTTCCCAGTCAATATCCCTATGGTTGAAATCACCCATAACCAGTGTGTGTGATCATGTACTCACCTATTTGTGGTTGCAGGGGTCGAGTCTTAACTCCTGGCCCCGCCTCTTCACCGGTTGCTACTGGGCCCTCTCTCTCCTCGCTCCATGAGCTTTATCAAACCTCGTCTTAAAACTGTGTATGGTTCCTGCCTCCACTACGTCATTTTCTAGGCTATTCCACTGCCTTACAACTCTATGACTGAAGAAATACTTCCTACTATCTGTCTGACTCATTTGTGTCTTCAACTTCCAATTGTGGCCTCTTGTTTCTGTGTCCCCTCCCTGGAACATCCTGTCTTTGTCCACCTTGTCTATTCCACGCAGTATTTTATATGTCGTTATCATGTCTCCCCTGACCCTCCTCTCCTCCAGTGTCGTCAGGCCGATTTCCCTTAATCTTTCATCATAGGACATTCCCCTTAGCTCTGGAACTAACCTTGTCGCAAACCTTTGTACTTTCTCTAGTTTCTTGACGTGCTTTATCAAGTGCGGGTTCCAAACAGGTGCTGCATACTCCAGTATGGGCCTGACATACACGGTGTACAGTGTCTTGAATGATTCCTTACTAAGGTATCGGAATGCTGTTCTCAGGTTTGCCAGGCGCCCATATGCTGCAGCAGTTATCTGATTGATGTGTGCTTCCGGAGACATGCTCGGTGTTATACTCACCCCAAGATTTTTCTCCTTGAGTGAGGTTTGCAGTCTTTGGCCACCTAGCCTATACTCTGTCTGTGGTCTTCTGTGCCCTTCCCCTATCTTCATGACTTTGCATTTGGCAGGATTAAATTCGAGAAGCCATTTGCTGGACCAGGTGTCCAGTCTGTCCAGGTCTCTTTGAAGTCCTGCCTGGTCCTCATCAGATTTAATTCTCCTCATTAACTTCACATCATCTGCAAACAGGGACACTTCTGAGTCTAACCCTTCCATCACGTCGTTCACATATACCAAAAATAGCACTGGTCCTATGACCGACCCCTGTGGGACCCCGCTCGTCACATGTGCCCACTGTGATACATCTTTACGTACCATGACTCGTTGTTGCCTCCCTGTCAGGTATTCTCTGATCCATTGCAGTGCCCTTCCTGTTATATGCGCCTGATGCTCTAGCTTCTGCACTAATCTCTTGTGAGGAACTGTGTCAAAGGCCTTCTTGCAGTCCAAGAAGATGCAATCAACCCACCCCTCTCTCTCGTGTCTTACTTCTGTTATTTTATCGTAAAACTCCAGAAGGTTTGTGACACAAGATTTGCCTTCCGTGAATCCGTGCTGGTTGGCATTTATACTCTTGTTCCGTTCCAGGTGCTCCACCACTCTCCTCCTGATAATCTTCTCCATAATTTTGCATACTATACACGTCAATGACACAGGTCTATAGTTTAGTGCCTCTTTTCTGTCTCCTTTTTTAAAAATGTGTGTGTGTGTGTGTGTGTGTGTGTGTGTGTGTGTGTGTGTGTGTGTGTGTGTATGAACATGTGTACTCACCTATTTGTACTCACCTATTTGTGGTTGCAAGGGTCGATTCACAGCTCCTGGCCCCGCCTCTTCGCTGATTGCTACTAGGTCCTCTCTCTCCCTGCCCCATGAGCTCTATCATACCTCGCCTTAAAACTATGTATGGTTCCCGCCTCCACTACGTCACTTTCTAGGCTATTCCACGGCATGACTACTCTATGACTGAAGAAATACTTCCTAACATCCCTTTGATTCATCTGAGTCTTCAACTTCCAATTGTGGCCTCTTGTGCCTGTGTCCCTTCTCTGGAACATCCCGTCTTTGTCCACCTTGTCTATTCCGCACAGTATTTTATATGTCGTTAATATGTCTGCCCTGACCCTCCTGTCCTCCAGTGTCGTCAGGCCGATTTCCCTCAACCTTTCTTCGTAGGACAATCCCCGTAGCTCTGGGACTTGTCTTGTTGCAAACCTTTGCACTTTCTCTAATTTCTTGACGTGATTGACTAGGTGTGGATTCCAAACTGGTGCTGCATACTCCAGTATGGGCCTGACGTAAATGGTATACAGAGTCTTAAACGGATCCTTACTGAGGTATCGGAACGCTATCCGTAGGTTTGCCAGGCGCCCGTATGCTGCAGCAGTTATCTGATTGATGTGCGCCTCAGGAGATATGCTCGGTGTTATACTCACCCCGAGATCTTTTTCCTTGAGTGAGGTTTGCAGTCTTTGGCCATCTAAACTATATTGTGTCTGCGGTCTTCTTTGCCCTTCCCCAATCTTCATGACTTTGCATTTGGCAGGGTTAAAATCAAGGAGCCAGTTGCTGGACCAGGCTTGTAGCCTGTCCAGGTCTCTTTGTAGTTCTGCCTGATCCTCATCCGATTTGATTCTTCTCATTAACTTCGCATCATCTGCAAACAAGGACACTTCTGAGTCTATCCCTTCCGTTATGTCGTTCACATATACCAAGAACAGCACAGGTTCTAGGACTGACCCCTGTTTAACCCCGCTTGTCACAGGCGCCCACTCTGACACCTCGTCGCGTACCATGCTCGTTGTGCCTCCCTGTCAGATATTCTCTAATCCATTGCAGTGCCTTTCCTGTTAAGTGTGCCTGATCCTCTAGCTTTTGCAGTAACTTCTTGTGAGGAACTGTGTCGAAGGCCTTCTTGCAGTCCAAAAATATGCAGTCGATCCACTCCTCTCTCTCTTGTCTTACTTCTGTCACCTTGTCATAAAACTCTAGTAGGTTTGTGACACAGGATTTTCCTTCCCTGAAACCATGCTGGTTGTCAATTATACACTTGTTTCTTTCCAGGTGCCCCACCACTCTCCTCCTGATGATCTTCTCCATGACCTTGCATACTATACACGTTAGTGATACAGGTCTGTAGTTTAGTGCCTCATGTCTCTCTCCCTTTTTAAAAATTGGGACTACATATGCCATTTTCCATACCTCAGGGAGTTGCCCAGTTTCAAATGATGTGTTGAAGATCTTTGTTAATGGCTCACACAATATCTCTGCTCCCTCTTTAAGGACCCATGGAGAGATGTTGTCTGGTCCCACCGCCTTTGAGGTGTCAAGTTCGCATAGCAGCTTCTTCACCTCCTCCTTGGTTATATGTACCTCATCCAGCACTTGCTGGTGTGCCCCCCTGTTCTGATTTCCTGGAGTCCTACTGGTTTCCACTGTAAATACCTCTTTAAATCTTGTGTTGAGCTCATGACATACCTCTTGATCGTTTCTTGTGAATTCCCCATCACCCTTCCTCAGTCTGATTACCCGGTCCTTGACTGTTGTTTTCCTCCTGATGTTGCTGTACAACAGCTTCGGGTCAGTCTTTACTTTTGATGCTATATCATTTTCATATTGTCTCTGAGCCTCCCTTCTTTTCTGTGCATATTCGTTTCTGGCTCTTCGGCTGATTTCTTTATTTTCCTGAGTTCTCTGTCTTCTGTACCTTTTCCATTCTCTAGTACACCTAGTTTTTGCCTCCCTACACCTTTGGGTGAACCAAGGACTCGTTCTGTTCTTCCCATTATTTCTGTTTCCCTTGGGAACAAACCTCTCCTCTGCCTCCTTTCATTTTGTTGTGACATAGTCCATCATTTCTTGTACTGGTTTTCCTGTCAGTTCCCTCTCCCACTGAATGTCTTGAAGGAAGTTCCTCATGCCTGAGTAGTTCCCCCTTTTGTAGTTTGTTTTTTTCCAGCCTATTCCTACTACTCTCTCCACTTGGAGCTCAACTATGTAGTCGAAGCACAGAACCACATGATCACTAGCTCCCAGGGGCCTTTCATACATGATACCCTCGATGTCCGAACTACTCAAGGTGAATACAAGGTCCAGCCTTGCTGGTTCATCCTCTCCTCTCTCTCTGGTAGTGTCTCTAACATGTTGATGCATGAGGTTTTCCAGTACCACATCCATCATATTGGCTCTCCATGTTTCGGGACCCCCATGGGGCTCAAGGTTTTCCCAGTCAATCTCCTTGTGATTGAAATCACCCATAACTAGTAACTTTGCTCCCCCCATGTGTGCTCTCCTGGCCACCTCGGCTAGTGTGTCGATCATTGCTCTGTTGCTCTCATCATATTCTTCTTTTGGCCGCCTGCAGTTCTGTGGTGGGTTGTACATTACTGCAATTATCACCTTATGTCCCTCAGACTGGATTGTTCCTACTAAGTAGTCCCTTTCGCCCGTGCCATCCATTCCTTTCATTTTCTCAAAACCCCACTGGTTTTTAATGAGCAGTGCAACTCCTCCTCCCCCTCTCCTCCCTCTGTCTTTCCTGAGGATTTGATATCCGGATGGAAAGATTGAATCTGTTATTATTCTGGTGAGTTTTGTTTCTGTGAGTGCTATTATGTGTGTGTATGCATGTGTGTGTGTATGTGTGTGTGTGCGTGCGTGTGTGTGTGTGTGTGTGTGTGTGTGTGTGTGTGTGTGTGTGTGTGTGTGTGTGTGTGTGTGTGTGTGTGTGTGTGTGTGTGTGTGTGTGTGTGTGTTTGTGTGTGTGTGTCTTCATAAATATAAGTGATTAATCTTACCTATGCAGTTTCTAGGTCCCATTCCAAAGGGTATGTGAGTGAAGCTGGTGATGTTGGATTTGTTTTCCGGCAGGAAGCGGTCTGGCTGAAACTCTTCGGGTTCTGGCCAGTAGCGAGGGTCGTGGTGCAGACTCCAGAACGGGACAGTCACCACATCGCCGGGATGTAGAATTAACTCAGTGCCAGGTATTCTGTTAGTACAAATTTCCTTTTTTATTATGAAAGAATATTATTAAGCTTGATTTCATTCAGGATAGCAGATAATATGACAGGAAACTATAAAAAAATGAGAGGTTTCTGTGATATCTTCTGATCAACTAGGTTTCGAAGTTCTCAACGTAATGGGTATTGCTAACCTGAACAGTCAACAATGAACAAGGTGTTAACCATTAATCTTGGTCTAATGCTAAAATCCACTGACATTTATTCACATATCATTCGACAGGTAACCTGTACTTACCATAAGATGAAAAGGCCTATGGCTGAAAAGGGTCCAAAGTTCCTGGTTGCTCTGACAGTTCATTATTAGAATTCACCCTCATGAAATATATTATAAAAATTTAGAAAGGGCAAATTGTGATCGGAAATTGAGTACAGGTTAAGGCACAAAGAGTGTAGAACTTAATCCAAGAACAGGTCCTCATGGAAAGCATACTACCGACCATATTACCAGAGGAACACAGCCAAATAACCTCTGCAGCTAATATACATTGGGAAATCCAATAAGTACCTTTTACGACACTCCATACAAAAAAAAAATGCCATTTACGACACTACATACGACATATGTCAGACCCATCTTTGTGTATGCAACACCAGAAAAAAGAAACTGAAATGAAATTTGAAAATGATATAGCAACAACAAAATAAAAATAAAGACACATTTGAAGAGGCAAGTTATAAGGCTGGAGTAGGAAGATGGAACACTAATGGAGAGAAGCAGATAATTATATCAAAACTTATTCAAAGATTCTATGAGGTCTTTTCAGAAAATAATAGTGTGACTTTGTAAATGGTCCAAGTCGGACAGAAACGTTGTCGTCAGCTCCTCTCTTTTATGTGCGGGTTATTTGTGAATCGTTCCAGTCACGGTATTGTGCCTTTTTTGTTGTACAAGAAAGGTATAAAATACCGACAATATGAGAGTTAAGACACATGTGCAACATCTGGATATCTTTATTGTAGACGTTTCGCCATCCAGTGGCTTTATCAATACAGATTCTAGAACATAACTAAAGACAGTAGAACTATATACAAAAGATGAGGTAATCAGTCCCTCAGTCTGGAATTAGCGTTCACAGCATCGTGGTGGAGGAGAATCTGGAGCAAAGGCAAGAAGACTGGCGGTTATATAGGCGTCAGTGGATAAGGACGTGTAGCAGACGAGGGTAGGCGGGATTCCCCAGTGGAAGTAGGTCCTACCTAAAGAGATGGGTTAGTTGTAGTAGTAGTTGTCGTAGTCGTGAAGGTTATGTACATGTCCTCAGAATCAAGATTCCATGATGTTGCAGTGTCTGACAAGTTGTGCAAGAATAGTATACAATACCGACAATATGAAAGTTAAGACTTGTCAGACACTGCAACATCATGGAATCTTGGTTCAGAGGACATCTACAAGACCTTCTTCACGGCTGCTACAACTAACCCATCTCTTTAGGTAGGACCTACTTCCACTGGGGAATCCCGCCTACCAGTGACTATGCCCTCGTCTGCTACACGTCCTTATCCACTGACGCTATATAATCGCCAGTCTTCTTGTCTTTGCTCCAGATTCTCCTCCACCACGATGCCGTGAACACTAACTCCAAGGCTGACGGACTGATTACCTCATCTTTTGTATATAGTTCTATCGTCTTTAGTTATGTTCTTGAATCTGTATTGATAAAGCCACTGGATGGTGAAAGGTCTACAATAAAGATATCCAGATGTTGCACATGTGTCTTGCCTTTTTTGTTATTAACAGTAAAGAGATACTGGAAAATATCATCATCAGACCAAAACAATAAGAGGTAGAAAGCATCAGCATAACAAGATGAAGTGATGAGATTACTAAGAGAACTTGATGTAACGACAACAACGGGACAAGATAACATCTTCATGGATGCTTAAAGAAGGAGTGGAATTGCTGGGTGACTCACAAGCAAAGTGTACGACCAGTCTCTGATCAGTACAAGTTCCAGGAATTTGAAGAAAAGGCAAATGTCGTTTCAAATATAGAATGGAGAATAGGCAAGAGACACTGAATTGCAGACTAGTTTCTCTAATATACATTTTGTCGGATGTTATGGAGAAGGAAGAAAGAATGGAAAAAATACTGAAGCACTTGAGAATATTCTTTAATGAAAAGCATCATTAATTCAGTGATGGAAAATCCTGTCTTACAAATATGCTGAGGTTCAATGACAGAGTCACAGAAGTAAAACAAGAACACATAGTTGAATAGATTACGATTTACTGGACTGTGGGAAAACATTTGATACAATTCTACACCAGAGGTTAATATAAAAATAAGAGGAACAGGAAGGGTTAAAATTCAAGTTGCTCCACTGGGTCAAGGAGAACCTGAATGACAGACAGCAGAAAGTAACAATAATGAAAACATCAGAATGAAGGCAAAAACAAATGAAATTCCACAAGCATCAGTATTAGGAGGGCTACAATTCTAATATATATGAACCACCTACCAGAACTGATGGAGTTCTGGTGTAAATCTGTATAACTCTGCCGATGATGCAAAACTAATACGATGTATAAGAACTGAAATGGATCGGTATAAACTCCAGAGAGACTTCAACAGACTGCAGATGTGGTCAAACTAGATATTTATTGAATTCAACTCGAACAAATTTAAAAGGATGAGGGCAGATAGGATGCAGAGGATATTATTATTAAAATCATGGGAGAACGCTAAACCTGTAGGATTATACAGCCCTTTTGGGGCGATGGAAGGTATTCAGGCTCCAATTCTCTAGAACAAGAGCTCCTCACCAGCGTCATGGAACCTCCCTTGAGGGGACGCAGAAGATAGCATGGATAGAGATAACCAGGTCCTTTTCTCTCTCTGATAACACTATGTATTATTATTATTATTATTATTATTATTATTATTATTATTATTATTATTATTATTATTATTATTATATTCATAGAAAGCACTAAACCGACAACTGTCATACAGGGCTGCGAGGCAGTATGTAGTGCAGAGGTTATAATCAGGTAGGTGGAGAGGGGATCAGAGGTGAGGGAAGAAAAGGAGTGGAAGGGACGCTAAGTGCTATATGTCAAAGTTCGTATAATAATGTAGTTGCTGACAAAAAGTCAAAAAGTGCTTGGGAGTCAAAGGTGAGGTCGTCTGCAAGTAAAGAAGATAAAATAAGAATGGTAGAGCAGCGGCGGCATTGGAGGTAAATCCTGCGAACTCGCTGGCAAATCGGGCAATCGACAAGGAAATGAAGAACCGAAATAGGGACCTGACAAGCCTCACAGAGAGGAACACTGCATCTATCCATGAGATACCCATGGGTAAGGCGTGTATGACCAATGCAGAACTGGGAGAGTGCAGTCTCCCGAGAACGGCAATGGTGGTGGGAAGATGGCCACAAACCTAAAAGTGGTTTAACAGAACGCAGTGTGTTACGGCGTATGCCCGACCACCGTTGTTGCCAACGGCAGCGGAGATGGGCAGAGATGACTGAAAAATAGTCCCTGTATGGAATACCCTTATAAGAAACCGGGAGATCATGCACCACCGACCACAAAGCAGCATCTGCCTGCTCATTGCCCTGCACACCAACGTGACCAGGGACCCAGCAGAAAACGACTCCTTTATTCTTGCTAGCCACGCGGTGTAACCATTGTTGAATATGGAGGACTAATGTATGAGGGGAGTCGAATTGTAAAGCACTGAGGAAATCTGAAATAATCACGAACGTCGAAGGAGATATATATGTAATACGAAGAAGTGCTATGAGGATGACATACAACTCTGCAATAAAAACACTGAGCCCATCAAGTTTCCTCGGACAACGTCATCACGGAAAACTGCCGCGAACCCAACGCGATCAGCAGATTTAGAGCCATCTGTATATGCAGCAATAGGATTAGCGTGTGACAGGAAGTACTCGAGAAAAAGAGAATGAGTAGCAAGTGTAGGTAAGAAAGCTTTGGCACACGGTAGTGGGAGGGTCAGATATGAACTGTCGGAACTTCCCAAGGGGATGGGAAAAGGCAGACGACAAATGAATGTACAAGGAGGGGGGGGGGTGCAACTGGAGAGAAGATCGTAGTGAGTGAATGAGAAGAGAAAACGGTCGGAGTAGGCAGGGGCGTCGAACAAACAGTGGGTTCCTACTAATGTCTGAGACTAACCTATACATGGAAGGAACACGAAGATTATGAGCGTGGACAAAATAACGAAGACAATGAACATCACGACGATCAGCCAGGGAAGGAACACTCTCGCCTCTGCATTGGGACTTTCAACAGGGGATGAACGAAAGGCACCAAGGCACAGACGGAGACCTTGGTGATGAATGGGATCTAACTAAGAAAGAGTTGCAGGAGAGGCTGAAGAATAGACTTGGTCACCATAACCTAGCTGGACAAGACTAAGGTAGAATGCAAACTGAGGAGAGTGCGACGATCTGCTCCCCATGAACGATGTGCGAGAACCTTAAGGAGATTTAGCCGAACATAGCAAGTTCTCTTTAAAGAAGAAATGCAAGGTTTCCACATCAGCCGGCGATCAAAGAGGAGGCCAAGAAACTTGACTGTATCACATGCTGGAATATACGAACCATATAAGTACAATGGAGTATCAGGGATAAGCAGACATCTAGAGAAGGTAATGAATTGGGTTTTCATACTAGAAAATTTAAAGCCATGAGAAGTGGTCCAATGGGAGACTTGGTTTATCACAACCTGAAGGAAGGCTACTACTAATCGACAGTCAACAAAAAGTGACGACCAAATATGCGAAGAAAGAATGGAACGTAGGTCATTTATAGTTAAGAGAAAAAGAGTAGTGGTGAGGATACAACCTTGTGGGACCTCCTCGACTTGTACAAAGTCCGAGAAAAGTGAGGCGTCAATACGGACCCAAAAATGTCTTTCAGACAAGAAAGCAGTGATGAAGTTTGGTAGATGACCGTGGAGGCCTAAGTAATGGGCTTGGGCCGTTGTTGATTATATCAATAATGGCTTCACACAGTACATTTTAAATGCACTGCATGGGCGCATGTAGGAGACCACCAAGGCAGCATATCTGAGAATGCCTACCTGAGGTTTGGGGATAGAACACGTCACTGCAGTTAGGATTAAGGTCGAAAATTGGTGTGCCAGTTCATCAATAGACGGCAAAAGGGGGTCTCACAACAAGTGGTAAGACGGGAGTATAAGTCACAATCCGCTCGAGCAAATTGCAAACGAGGGCTACGAAACAGACGGGTATATGTAGTAGAAGTAAGAAGTAAGAAGGATAGGAAAGTGATTACTGTCGTGTAAATCCTGGATAACAGACCAAGTGTAATCAAGTGCAACTGACGAGGAACAGATAGAAAGATCATTGCAGGAGAGAGACTGAGTGCGAGAGTCAAAATGGGTAGGAGCACCCGTATTTACAACATGAAGAGGCTGAGAAGCGAGAAGAGCCTCCAACTGATCACCACGAGAATCTCAGTGGGACCCTCCCCAGGTGATGGCCAGCGTTAATATTATCTAACAACAAGATGGGCGGCAGTAGAGAAGAAATTAAGAACGTGAAATGAGAGATACCAAATGCACAGGAGGGATAAAGACAAAGAGAGCTAACTGTTAACCATGTGTAATTTAATGCAGAATGGAACGAACAAAAACTTGTTGATACGATATATCAACGTGCACAAGAAGCGTGCCTTCATTAAATGATTCGTCAGGTAAAGGATCGGAAGAACGTAACAGCACGTAACCCGAAACATGGAAAATGACAGAATTTTGGGTTCTTCCAGCTCAACAAATAATGGGGACAACTGGAAGAGAAACACATGGAGTTCTCCTCGATTGCCCCTAAGGCCACGAATATTCCATTGTAAAAAAGACATTATGTACAGAAATGAAAATAGCTACAATTAGAAACGATAAAGCCTATGGGCGTTTAGGATCAGTAAAATCAATGTGTTGGGGCAACGGTAAGCGTGTAAACAAGGAAGAATTGGAATGTTGCTGAGGAATAGATTGTTGTGAGGGCCGTGAAATAGAAGGGGTAGAAAGAGGCACGTTGGCGTCCATCAGGGATGTCGTCTCCGCAATATAGATCTAAACTAACGTCTCAGCTGTTAAGGGAGCCGACGATGCTATGATATCAGAGACAGGAGAGGCATTGCAAGTTAAGGTCGGAGCAACTATGAAGGCAACCAAAGAGGTCTGAGGGGGGTGTGGAGTATGAACCTGGAGAGATGCGTTGGCTGAGATAGAAGAGTCCTACAGTGTAACAGGAGAGGAAGGAGGTTGGAGGGTAACTATGGAAGAAGACAGTGGGGAACAGGGGAAGAGGGGACTATGCGAGGGTGGTGAAGCTCCACCTTCATGAGAGAGCTGGAAAGGGGGGTGAGAACTAGGCTCTAAGGTAGAAGACAGATTCTGTACAGGTGATGGACGTGAAGAAAGTGTAGGTTTGCGAGGTCTCATAGGCTGAGAAGAAAGCGAGCGAGATGAAGAAGTAGAAATAGGAAGTGGTGTGGAGGTAGGAGAGTCAAAGGATAGAACCGCAAAAGAATTAGAAACTTGGGTGACCCCGGAACACATGGACGCAGTGGCATTGGGAGGCAGGATGACCGTTGAGGTTGGAGGTCTTTGGGCTACCTGAGCATACAGGACACAAGGAAGTTTTCCATGAAGGCGGAGCTGAGAGACTGCCATAGTGTAAGTAAGGTTCACATGCTCCTTATTAAGATAACGAATCTCTCGTTCATTACGATAGACCTGGCAACGGTGTGAAAAGGAAGGATGAGGTTCCTTGCAATTGAAACAAGAGGGGGGAAAACTACAAGACATATTAGAGTGATGCTGCACTGCAGACTGGGCATTCTGCCGTAGATCTGCAATGTTTAGCTGGGTGCCCAAAATGTCACCATTTACGACACTGTTGGGGAGTGGGAACTACTTGATGGACCTCTAGGAGATGGCCCACAATATAGACAGAGGACAGAAGTTCATAGCAGTGGAAGGTTAAACAAGCAATGTTACAAGGAAAGTGCCTCCGCCCACGAGCGGGCAGGATGTATGTATCTTGGGCGGATCTGAAGGGCTAATTGTTCTGAAATATCATCACCACAAGACAGAAAATCACTCTGTACAATGGTACACGGTAAGACCACAGTACCACTGCAAGAATTAAGAGTAGAGTACTTACAAACGGTGACTGGTATGTTATCTATGGAAGTGATGCGGGAGAGTGCATGAGCTTGCTTTGAATTTTGTGTTGTTACTACACGTGCACCGTTTCGAAGATAATGGAAGGATATATTTTGACCAACGTGCCATAAAATAGTTTCACCAATTCCATGATCAGAAATATAATCAGTTTGAGACGTGGTTTGTAAAGAAAAGAATTTTGTCTATTGCATACCCGTTAGTCAGGTATGCAAAGGTAGTGTCACGTAGGTAGTTTTTGAGTGATCATCGACGAACCGTTGTCAGTAGGTTGTCTTGGACTTTTAGAAGTAGTAGCATGGGCAGTTTGACCTAAGAGAGGTGGGCGATCTGAAAACCGTTGCACTTTTATTTGGGGAAGCTGGACGTATTGTGAAAGGCGTGCTAGAAGCAGCAGCATGAACAAAAATGGGTGACACCACAGCACCTGAAGTAGGTGACGAAACGTCACTGGCAGAAGGTACAGGGGTATGAGAAGAGTCTTGAAAATGGTCCGATAACGAAGCTGGGTCAGAATAGGGTGTGGGATCAGAAAGGGGTCTGGGACGAGGAAGGGTTTCACTGGGGAAGACTCCATAATAAAGGTGCTTCTTCTGTGATATCTTCTTTCATGCTATTTTAAGAAAAAAAAAGAAAGAAGGAAAGAAAAAAAAAGAAGGACAGCAGAGGGGCCGAAAGCTCCTCCCCTCATCTGAGAGGGCCTCGAGCCTACTGGTAGTGAAGATGCAGCATGGAACAAGTGCCATGTTTTACCCCTAATGCCAGTAAACCAGCACTCTGGGAAAGCAGCCTCACATCTACCAAGCCACCTCGGCGGACAAATAAAAGGGCGGTCTGAAACCTGCCACAAAGCATACCTCCTTCGGCTGCTACCTCCCAGAACCCACAAGCAGCTTCTGGAGATACACCCATTACCCAAAGGGCACCCCCACCCACTTCCCGGAAATCTGGGAAGGGAGCAGGGCACCTTCAGACAATTCAGATTCCACAGCAAATGACACCCCCCCAAGGGACCTCACGGAGTGGGATGAACACCCGGCACGCCACCCTCTACCTAGAAACTGTAATGCCAGAGGGGAGGATCCCAGAGGCTACAAACGGGATGGGAAACAAGAGGAGGGTGGGGAGATGGGAGGAAAGTGGAAAAAAGGGAGGTATGGGAAGGGAAGGGAGGATTGGGGGGTAATTAGGTTCGGTCGGAGGAAGAAGACCAAGAGGTCGAATTCCTGAGACCGATAACCTCTTTGCCACTTCATGGAACACCTCTTAAAGAAGATGACGCTATGTAGCACAATTTTTGTTCCTAGCAAGTGTTATTTTCCAACTTCTTTTATTGCAAAGCAATAGAAAATGCCCATTATTCCTTTTAAACGTTGCTTTTGTGGCTAAATTTCAATATTTTTTGGGATGTAAAATATTGTTTTGGATGTAAAATAAAAGCATGTAATAAAATAAATAAAATTTATATAAATAAAATAAAATTTACACAAATTTTATTTTAAACTTTCTGAAACATATTTACAAAGGTAAAAATAAGCAGTTTTTCTAGATTTGCCAGAAGCAACAAATCACTTTCCCGTTTAAGCCCCCAGATGTAGTCTTCCATCATAGTTTCATTATAAGATCCCTGATAACTGTGTTCAAAGTCCATTATATCTTGGTGGGAGCGCTCCCCTTGCTCCTCTGAGTATGCTTCCATATTCTCATTGAAATTATCAAGATGAGCATCAAGGATATGGACCTCAAGGGACATCCTACAGCCCATTTGACCATAACTTTCTACCAAGGTCTCAACAAGTTCCACATAATTGTCAGCCTTGCTGTTGCCCAGAAAGCTCTGTGCTACAGCAACAAAATTCTCCCAGGCTTCCTTTTCCTTCTCTGTGAGGTTCTTTGGAAATTCTGAGCACTCCCTGATTTTCCTGACTTGTGGTCCAGTGAAGATGCCAACCTTCACCTTTGCCTCTGATAGCTTGGGAAAGAAGTCTTGAAGATACTTGAAGGCTGCAGACTCTTTGTCAAGAGTTGTAACAAACTGTTTCATTAGCCCTAGTTTGATGTTTAATGGAGGGAGCAGAACCTTCTGAGGATCCACCAATGATTTATGTTTGATATTATGTCTTCCTGCTGAGAACTCAGTCCATTGAGGCCAGTTCTTCCTCTGGTAATGTGCTGCTGTCTCTACTATCCCAGTGACAGAAGTAACAGGGAAACTTGGTAAAACCTCCTAGGAGTCTCATAAAAAATGCCGCCATTTTGAAGTCTCCAATAACTTCCCAGCAATAATTATCATAGTTCAAAGCTTCCAGTAGACGTTTGATGCTGTTGTAGTTCTCCTTAAGATTCAATGAATGAGCCAAGGGGAGAGATGAACACTTGTTGCCACTGTGCTGAAATACAGCTTTTAGGCTTCTGGATGAGCTGTCAATGAAGAGTCTTCACTCACCTGGATTGCATGCAATTCCAGTTGCATCAAACAGGCCTGATACATCATTACAGTAGCACAACCTGTCTTTATTAGTGAAGAAGCTGGAGAAATGTTGGTGATGTTTTCTTTGGCTTGTTACTTGCACACTTTCATCGATAAGAATAAGAAAAAGCAGGTACATTTTTTTTAGCACGGTGTTTGGAAGGATCCACCAGACAGAAGCAGCAGTTGGTTGAGTGATCAGCGGGTTCACGTTATATTCTAGCAACAGCAAACTTCATGGCTCTTTTTTCTCCTCTATATCATCCTGTAAAAGAACAAAAAAATTAGTTTCTCATACATACATTTCATTTAAAAAAAATGTTTCTATTCAAGATTTTACCCTTCATGTAACTAATGACTTTCTTACCTTCCAGTGTTTTATTACAATGTTCACCAGCAACATGAGGCGCCCAGGTCTTGTCTTGGTCACCAACTGGCATGACAAAATATGCTTTGTAAGCTTCACACATTTTTTAGATGCTGTTACAGAGAACTTCTTTGCTCTTGTCTTAATGAATTGACCACATATGTAGCAGAATGTATCTGGATAATGATTGCAGCCTCTTGATGCCATTTCACCTCTTTTGATGTGTCTTCTCAGGTTGCCAGAGCTGAACTTAATGCTGGTTTGTGAGCGCCTGTTTTTATAGCAGAACATAATAGTTTTACATCAGTCTTTCTTGAAAGTGTTCCAGAAGTGTCCTGACCACAAACTCAAAGTTTTGTGATCAAAACTGTCTATTTTCAAGGATCACGGCAAAAGTGAAATTTTGTGATATAGTGTAATTATTAGAGAGCGAAGAGGACCTGGGAATAATTTAACTTCAACCATATCAACAGAGACACATAAGCTATTTAACATCAGATTCATAAGCAAGATTAGATTTTCTCAAGAGAAGTATTGAATAACCTTATATTCGATATACGTTAGGCTGTTCATTAAGAGGACACAAAATAGAGACTACACCTGATCAAGCACACAGGAAACAAGAAAGTGCTCCAGGATAGTACAAGTACTTTGAGGAATGCTCTGTGAGGAAAGGTTGAAAGACCTTGACGTAAAGAAGGACAAAAAAACATTATTAAGTTGTACGAAATTTTATGAGATATTAATATGGCAGATAAGGAGAGACTCTTTGAATTAATAGGACCAGAAAATAACAAAGAAGAGGCAAATGCCTACATAGTATGTACACTCAAGACCAGGAGAATGGACGTGGTGATAACAGTGATGCACAACTCTACACTGAAAAGCAGGAAACCAGGACAAGAATGTGACAACAACAGAGTAATTGTGTATGCAGTAACAGATGTGGCCAGAAAGGCCTACATGAGGAATGTAAAGCTGTAGATCAAGGAATTAGACTAGGATGCTAGAGGTAGTAATGGAAGAAATCATGCATCAATATGTCAGACATTAGCAAGGAAGAGAGAGAGAGAGAGAGAGAGAGAGAGAGAGAGAGAGAGAGAGAGAGAGAGAGAGAGAGAGAGAGAGAGAGAGAGAGACAGAGAGAAAGAGAGAGAGAGACAGAGAGAGAGACAGAGAGAGAGACAGAGAGAGAGACAGAGAGAGAGACAGAGAGAGAGACAGAGAGAGAGACAGAGAGAGAGACAGAGAGAGAGACAGAGAGAGAGACAGAGAGACAGAGAGAGAGAGAGAGAGAGAGAGAGAGAGAGAGAGAGAGAGAGAGAGAGAGAGAGAGAGAGAGAGGGACAGACAGACACAGAGACAGAAACAGAGAGACAGACAGACAGACAGACAGACAGACAGACAGACAAACAGAGAGGAGGGAATGAACCAACGAGGATGGACCCCTTATTCAACCTGAGCTATTCTGACATTGGTGGAATTCAGTTTGAAAGCTCTCTCATTGCTAGAAACCACACAGTTCAGAGTTTTGAATATCTTATGGAAATCAACTAGGAGAGACTAGTGGAATGGGAAGCCATACACGACACACGTGACCTGTATGCTGCAGTCAGAGGTCACGTGTGGTCACTGTTCTATATTGTTTGGGAATTAGAGTGGGGTGTTACTGAGCACCATGGCCTGTTGTAGTGTTTTGGAATCTCTGGTTAAAGTGTTGAAGAAGGAGATTCTACTTCTTCAGGAGGAAAATAGGAAGCTGAAGCTTTACCTAGATAGGTTTGGGAGTGAGTGTGAGATCGTTTGAGCTGGTGTGGAAAAGGATACCAGCACTGAGCTAAGGAGTTGCAGCCACTTTAAGTGGCAAGTGGTTCACAATTCAGGAAGAAGGAAGATAAGGAAGGTTAATAGAGAAGGTGTGAAGGTAGGAAATCGATTCTCTGTTCTCCAGGATGAGTGTACTTCAGTGGTTAGTGAGGCTAAAGGTACCACTGACTCCCTTACTAATCAAGGTAAGAATATCCTAATTGTAGGAGATTCTCAGCAAGATATATGGACCTTGCTTTCTGTAACAGAGATAGGAACGTCAGGCAGAGGATGTGCCTCCCAGGAGCTGGTGTTGGTGAAATAGTCAGCAGGTTGGATAATATTATGTCAGGTAGTGGAAACAAGCCCATTATCTGTCTTAGTGCTGATAGAAATGACATCAGGAAAGGCAGGAGACAGAGTTGCTGGATAAGTACAGATCAGCCATAGAAGTTGTCAGATGTAAGGGAGGGATCCCAATCATATGTAACATGTTGCCTAGAAGGGGAGTGGGCAATGAATGGATGTCTAGGGAAACTGGTATAAATTGCTGGCTAGACAGGTACTGCAAGGAACTTGCAATCCATTCATTGATAACTGGGACAAATTCTATGGCAAACATGATATATATGTAAGGGATGGGGTTCATCTCTCTGGGGCTCGAGTTGTTGCATTAGCTAATTCAATTAGGTGAATGTGACTGATCTGACTAGGTCAAGGCATTGGCTTAAGCCAGTGGGAGAATTGGACCTGCCTAACATGGGCCAGTAGGCCTGCTGCAATGTTCTTCTTTCTTATGTTCTTATGAATGGCCTGGAAGACAGCAATTTAAATTATTTTATTTTATATTTTATTGAAAACCGCACATACATGGATAGGTACACATAGGAAAAAGATACAATGTTGGTAGCAATAAACAATAAGTCCGGCCTAACACTACACCAGATCATAAAGAAAATGCACCATGCCTATAAACACAAAAGCTAACCAAACAAGTAACCCACAGGCAAACACATCAGCAACTAGTACCATGGTTTGCACCATGCCATAGTATATACACTATGCATCCTACACACACTAACCTCTCCCCTCCCCAATGGAAAGGCATACCAACTGCCACTTATATTTTGCCTAAGTACACACACAATAATTAACCATACTCAAGCAGGTATCCACCGAACATCTGCATTACTAAGGTGAGCAGCCCCAACACACACATTATATGTACACATTATACACACAGCTTACAGAAACAAGCGTACTTTTACAAAAAGAAAATGAAAATATGGAATTTCACGAACATAGCGGCAACAAAGGCCAACCGAAGCACAATATATCCGTACTATGTTCACCATTCAACAAAAATTGCTTACACTTAAATTCCATGCTTTTAACAGTAAATATTTGTCCAAGTCACAAATAATGATAAAGCTATCTCAATATTTAAGATTACAGTGAACCCCGTAAAACATTAATCTTGATGAAAAGGAATTATTACAACGGACATAATGGACGATTTCCTTATACAAAGAATTTTTATATACACTCACACACACACTAACCATACCAGTACTTCAACAATACCTCATGGGCATCCATCTGTCCCACACCTTCGAACATACAATGAATACAAATCAATTACACAAAATAGCAATACACAAATATATAACATTTGACACAGAGTTTGAAACCACAAATTTCACACATAAGACTCCACAACAGTAAATCCTACTTAACAGGACAAACATATAATATAATGTTAGAGAGTCACTCTGCACTCGCACACTCTTTAATGTCACACTGTGCATTCCATACATCATAGTGTCCTTAAAGTCAGCAGTCCACCTTCAGGTTTACAGCTGCTACCCCGAGGTGTATCAACCACAGTACCTAAACACATTATATTAGAACCCTGTATACCTTACTCCACTCAACCATATGGTGGAGCTTAAACAAGAACATATAGTAACAACATTACCGATGAGAAAAGCATCTCACTAACATACTAGTATCCCTGTACACACTTCTAGAACCCCTATGACATGCATACCCACACTCATGCACGCCTACCCCCTCAACTCAAAATTCCAATAACCCTCCGAAAATTCTTTCTCCCATCTCCCCCTATAAACCTCCCTATTACGGTACTTAGACAGGTAAAAAGTTTCTGCCAATACCTTAATCTGTTCATCCGCGCCTGCATCCCTCATTGCCCAAGATATAAACATGAAATCCATTACCAGATATGCTACTGCATTCCTAACCTTCACCCCCACCCCTCTCATATCTAAGCCTAACACCTGCAACCCCTACAACCCTCCCCTTCCCACCAACCGAATCACTCAACCGAACCATTCCCTCACAACCCCAAGACATTCACAAAAATAAATCGCATGCAATGCCGTATCCTCCCCTCCACATACCTGACACTGCTTATCTTCCCTGAGCCTCCGATTAAATAAACAACCCCTGATGGCAAAATCCCGTGTAAAAATCGAAACATCAGCTCCCGTACACCCGGTTGTACGCGTAAATTGTATTGTAACCACCCCACTACTTAACTATTCACATCCCAAACCCCATGCAACAACCTCTTGACCTCACATTGCACCAAAGGGTACATGACCACCACATGCTATATCTAACTATACAATAGTATGTTAGAAACAATCACCCAATCACAACGTGAGATGCGAAGGCCACAATCCTCTGAGTCTCCTCAACACAACATCCACAACTCTCACCGAACAAACTTCACGAGCCACCCTCGGATTCCTTACATGACCCCACAAACCTTAACCTGATCCACCACACTCCACCTACCCCCATAACCCCCACCACCTGTACCAAATCCCCAAGATCGATGAACCTCGTCTTTATCACATTACCATACCCCCGGCCGGGATTGAACCCGCGGTCATAGTCTCAAAACTCCAGCCCGTCGCGTTAGCCACTAGACCAGCTAGCCACAATAAGATTCATCCAACTAGGTATATTTCTACACCATAGGAAGGTTAGCACAGGCACCACTGTGACCACAAATGCAAGTTTTTACAGACGAATCTCCAGCTAGCGTGGCCGTGACGAACTCTAGCTCAAGTCCCTTCACTGCCGTCAACATGACTCAAGAAATCGTAATGACACGATTGCAAACAAACCATACCCCCATACCTCCCCAATTCAGCCACAACCCTCCCAACCTGCCGAAAATCCTCACCCCCCTACCAAGACTGTTATATCATCTATTTAACCCACAATGCCAGGACACCCGTTGCTTTCCTTACCCACCATACCCTCCTTCACCCACTGCCGAACTGCCCTATAAAATGGATCCTGAAAACATAGGAATAATAATTGCAAAAGTGAACAACCCTTTCTCAATCCTCGACCCATCTGAGCTTTCGACCCTACCCTCCCATTAACCTGCACACACATACACGCCCCCTTATACAAGGTCCATGCCCAAGACACGATTTCCTCCCCAAACCTCTGCCATCTCATGAACTGCCACAACGCATCTCTTTCGACACTACCATATGCTGCCTGCCAACCCAGCACTAAGACTCCTTCTCCACCCGACTCCTGCCACTTCTCCATAAAACTCCATATCAACCCATGCCCCTCATACATAGACCTACCTAGTACCCCATACTGTCCCCTGTCTATGACCTTATCAATCACCTTTTTCAACCGATTCCCCAAAATTCTCGCAAATAACTTATAATCACCGCACATAAGCAATACAGTCCTACAATCCTGCACTGTGGACCGATGGGCCCCTTTTAGCACCAACATCACGACCGCTGTCCGTTGCAATTCTCCCATCACCCAGTCCCTTTTTAAAACATTAAACAACCTCACCAAAAACTCCTTTAATATCCCCAAATTCGTGACGTAGAAATCGCTCGGCAGACCATCTATGCCCGGAGCTTTACCCGAGGTCACACCCAACAAGGCAAGGCTTGTCAAATCTCATACTCCAAAATAGGGCCTCCCTCTCGAGCATACACTGCATCGACCCCCCCCCCCCACCCATGTCCCTTAAAGCCACTTCACTTATACCCAAGCTCACCATATACGACCTGAACCAAGCACCGATATATCCACCTATACCCTCTGTCACGACCAATATTTGACACTCACGATACCCCTCCATCCGTACTTGCCCACTCAACCCCATCATCTCTGTGGCCACTCTCCTCTGCCTCTGTTCCCTCAAAACACAAGCCGATGGCCGGTGCCCCCAGAGCACCTCCTCCATACCTCCCAGCACTCGTGTGCCATCAAAACAGCCATTTTTGCAAAACCCAGATACGGTCCTTTAATCCCTCAATTTCCACCACAGGGTAGCACCCACTCCACCCCCATAACAAATATGCAACTGCCCTTCAAGTTACCCAATGAACCCGTACGGCAACCAATTACTCTCCCGCCCACGTCGAACATAATGATTCCTAATACGTGTCTTAAAGACTTTCAGTCTTTAATTCGACTCAAGGTTAAGAATAATTTAAGTGTCAGGCAGTATTTCATGTTACTACCCCATAACATTTTATTTTCGATATTAGCAATTTTTCGACCTAAATGGTGTGTATATTTCATGACTTAGCAGAAGCATCTCATAAACAATACGACGGAGGACTAAGTGATCTGTTATTTCCCTCGGTCATTTTTGGGTATTATATTGACATATATAATTGATTTTTGCTTGGACGTATGGAAGACACAGTCAAATTTTATTTAAGGTTAAAAAAATACTCCACAAAGAACCTCAAGAAGTTCATGATTTTATTTATTTTTTCTTTTTAAAAATTCGTAACATACTCTGTTAAGAGTAATGCTCGACTTTTTGGCAATGATCAGTGTTATCTTAGTGTCAACTTGTTATTGCAGTTATGATGAGTGGATACTGGCAGTGCTACTGGTGTGTGTCTGCTTATAAAATTGTTTATACGTGTAAAGATAATGCATTGTTGGTATTTTCTGTTGTTTTTTTCTATATACTGAGGACCAAACTTGGTTACGAATATTGTTAATAATTAAAATAGCTGAGCCAACAGACTTGTTTGATTCCTGTCAAGTATCTTACCTCCTCAGTGTTTGTAGTTTTTTTTCAACGTATATTGAGTTTCTTTCGAACTCACTACACTCGGTGCACATTTCGTTGTGCATCAGCTCATCCTGCATTAGTTTAACTTTATGAAGAATGTGATAGTTCATCATAATATACATATTTTTACATCGAGAATTATTTTGTTTAAAAATACGTCTATAGATGTACACCTCACTTTGCCCCAAAAAAATTAGAAGGGAAAACATCGTCACTGTAATAAAAACTTCAACAATTTATCTTATATATGAGACTGTGAGGGAAAAGCCGGTATTTTAAGTGGGGTTATGGTTGTTCAGACGGCCAGTGTGAGGGAAAAGTTCAGTATATAGGAGTAGGGAAGTATGAATGTATGGTGATGGTAGTTTCTTGGGCAGTCTGCTAGTTTAGGTAGGGTGGGTGTCTAGCTCCCGCTAGACACCCACCCTCTACACAGGGTTGGAGGTGGCATGTGTGTCTGGAGCCAGTAGAGGAATCACTTGACTGGCTGCTTCCATCAGACCTATATGCATTCTGCTCCTGTATAATTCATTCTTTTTTTTAGTTTATCTTGATAAGAGCTTCACTCTTATTTAGGGCTGTACACTTGTGTTTATTCCTGCCTTGCTTTGAATTTAGTCATTTTTGTTAATCCTCACCATTTCTCTTAAAGACCATAAGCCTATCGTGTGAGTGATTACCCAGCAGGTTGTAACTGTATTTATTTCTTCATTTTAGCCTTGATTTGTCGGCCTGGGTAGGGCTCTGGCAAAGATCCAGAGCATTTAACTAGATCAAACTACCTACACTAGACCTACCTCTTCCACACTTAACCCATCAACCCAGCCAGCTACACACCCAGCTACCCAGTGTAATTCCGCCAGTGTTCCTGGTCTCTTATCGGGCTACTAGACGTCTACAACACTGTGGTGGTCAGAGGATAATTTCACCTCATATCAGAATCGTATTTTTTTATATTTTATTGAAAATACAATACATAATTAAATGAACCTCCATTCCTTATGACGTACAACAGCATCATACCACAACACAATGTTAACAGATACAATATAGGTTACACAAAGGCACTAGAAAATATCGCTTATAATCAAAACGTAACATTATGAACAAGGGGAGAAAACCAACTCCATTTATGCAAGAACACAACAAGGACATAACATACAGGATTTCCCGGCAACAGGGGCTCATAATGTAATTTATAAAACATCCATTAAATCCGGAATCCTATCAAGCATACAATGTTTACATAACAATGTCTTTACATATTTCCAAGTCATAACTTGATAAGAAAAACATTCTCTATAAACTTAATGACTGTGCACAACCTGCATATTACTCAATGAGAAATATTCTACATCATAAACACAACATAAACATAGTACAAACACTTACCCAACTAACAACCCCTCACAGTAAGTTCCCCAACAAACACACGCCTCGCCACAACCCACACAAAGCAAAACTAGAAAAGTCATAAGCCAAGCATTCCACAGACATCCACAGGCTGAGCACATATATAACATAGGAATAAAATGCCAGAACCGTGTGCCCGGACAAAGAAACCAGTATGCTCTGATATTAAGCAGCCATAACATCTTACATGAATAACAGTAAACATAACCATTCAATTGCGATAAGTATATTGCACATGGTAATATGTCCATAAGGCCGTATATGCACACTCAACACAAACACCATTCACACATAGTACATAAGAAGTTCATGATGAGCCATCAAGCCCCACATGCATATGTTACATGAACACAAGATTGACATGAACTCAGAGAACACACCAGGCTAGGCCCAATAGAACCAAAGACCATTCTCACTCAAACTCCAGCCAAACCCTCACACATACAACAGAATAAGGCGACCCCTCAAAAGTTAGGTACATTCAATGGACCTTAACCCCACACACACACTCACGCAGATCTGCGGCAACACACACATCAGGCATACAATCACCCCCCCCCCCCCGAGGAGACCAGCCCGTCAGTACCCCTGACACTATAAATTTCGGAAGTCCCTCATCGTGAAATCCCTGTAACCCGCTGGAAAATCCCTCTCCCACCTACCCCCATATAGGTCCCTATTATGACACTTCGTCCTATAAAAGGTCGCAGCTAGGGCAATCCTACGTTCCACCACCCCTTTATCTTGCATTGCCCAAGAGATAAAAACGATGTCCACAACCAAGTATGCAACGTCTCTTTGAACCTACATCTAAAGTTAGCGCTCACAAAACCGACAACCCTCCCCTCACACAAACTGTAACACTCGCCCCAACCGTTCCTGCACAACCCCTAAACGTTCACAAAAGTGCACAATATGGAAAGCCATTTCATGCCCCCCCCACACTTCCGGCACACCCCTCCCTCCCTGATCCGTCTATTACATGAAGCCACCCCCGACAGAAAGACCCAATGGAGGAATTGGTACATAATCTCCCTCGCATGTGGCTGTATGTGCAACCTCTTCAACTGACCCCAAATGTCTTTCCATGCATACATGTGATACACCCCTTCCATGACCACTACCTCCCTAGGCCTCACTGCCTTCTCCATAATCCCGATCCTCGTGTGACTGGATCTCTAACAAGCATTAAGATGCGTAACATGTCCTCACAATCTTGCAAATCCCGACCCCTCCACCACCTCCGGATATCCTCCGGCACAATGCCCAACCCCCCCACCCCACATGCCCCCAGGAACCCATGCTTCAAATAAACACTCTTCAATCTATACTCCAAAGGAATTAACCCCAGCCCACCCTGGTCTACCAGGATCATTACTACCCCCCTTCATAACCAATCACATCCCGAATCCCAAATAAAATGGAAGACCCTACTCAACATTTGCTGAACATCCCTCTGCGCCAAAGGGAACATCGCTGCCATGTGCCATATTTTGCTATAGAGAAGCACATTGACCACTGTGATCCTTTGGTGTAGCATGAGATGAGCCGGCTGTAAACCATCTAATCTCCCCAGCATTCGATCTACAACACTCCTCAAATTAACCTCCCTCGCCGTATGCACATCCCTGATATACACAACTCCACAAATCTTTACCCAGTTCACAACACACCACCTCTCACTGGCACCCTCACCTACCCTTCCATCCCAGTCCCCTAACCCCATGAGCTTTGACTTATCCATGTTCACTGTTATAACTGTTGCCACCCCAAAAACATCCACGACTCTCTCCACGCTCCCCAATCTCTCACTTCCCCATGCTAGGACCGTCGTATCATCGACATAACCAATGATGCCAGGTCTCCCACCACACCTATCATCCTCCACTCCTCTCCCTCACACACTGTTCCACCACCATATAAAATGGGTCCGGTAAGTACGCAAATAGCATCTCTGAAAGAGGACAACCCTGTCGCAATACCCTGCCTATCCGAACATACGATCCTCCCCCATTTATCTGTACACACATACCCACTTCTTGATACAAAGTACACACCCAATGCATAATCTCCTCCCCAAACCCCTGCCACCTCATAATTCTCCACAACGCTTCCCTTTTGACACTATCATACGCCGCCCTCGAATTCAGTGCTAACACCCTGCCCTCCCCTCTCGCATAGTCTCTATAAACCCCCTATTGACTACATGCCCCTCATACATTGACCTTCCCGGTACCCCATATTGACCCCAATTATAATTGTACCAATGACTCTTTTCAATCGATTACCGAATATTTTTTGCGAATAATTTGTAATCTGCACAAATGAACGATATTACCTGATAATTCTCCACTGCAGACTGATGATCCCCCTTTGGGACCAAGATCACAATCGCTGTCACCTGCAACTCTCCCAACACACCTCTCTCCTTCATCACATTAAACAATCTCACTAAAAACCCCTTTAAAACACCCCAATGCTGTATGCAGAAGTCACTCAGCAGCCCGTCTATCCCCGGCACTTTACCCCTACTCGTGCCCATTAATGATATCCATACCTCCTCCTCCATGTTAACTCTGCCCTGTCCCCCCTGTCAAGCACATACTGCACCCACTCCCCCATATCCTGTAAAGCCTCCTCTCTCACACCAACACTCCTCATATACGACTTGAACCATGCATCCACATACCCACCCAAACTCTCTGTAGTGACCAACTCTTGCCCCTCTCTATACCCCTCCATTTCCTCATGCACATGCAACCCCACCATTTCTGTAGCAATGCACTGACACCTCTGCCCTCGCAGGACGCATGACGACGGCCTGTCACCCCAAATCACCTTCTCTAACCCCCCAACACCCACGCCACATCGAACCTTTTATTTTGCAATACCCTGATACTGTCTTTCAACCCCTCTATTTCTGCAACATGGTATCCCACACCCCCTCGCCCTCTCCCATAACATTCCCCTAACTGCCCCTCAAGATACCTGACAAGCCCATAAGCGAACTGATTCTCACACTTCACCTGTTGAATGTAGAATTCCTGGATCTTCCTCTTAGAAATCGTATCCCACCAACTCAGCACATCCCCCTCCACAGTCACCCCTGCACAGTCACCCCAACGTTCCCACAATCATGCAAATAAGGCCCTCCCCTCCATATCATTAAGCAACTGGACATTCGATTTCCAGTAACTCCCATACCTGGTAGGCAGTCCTTCCCACCCCAATTCAACCAAAAATTCCCTATGATCTGAAAAGTCCACATCCAACACACTCTCTAAACCTCTGCCTTCCTAGTCACATATAAGTAGTTTAGCCTTGCAGCATACCCCTGTGGCACAAAGGTGTGTCCCACCTCCCACACAGCACCCCCCCCCACATCTACCAACCTCATCCCTGCTAACAGATCCCCCAAAACAACAGAACAATACCCAGCTCCCCATGGTTCCACATCCCTACGAAGTATCACACAATTCCAATCTCCTCCCACAACAGCAACTGCAGGAACCGACCGTAGGTGATATACCAAACATCCCATACAAACTCATTCTTAACCCTACTGTCCCCCACCACCAGGCCATAAACACACACAAAGGCACCCTCTCCCTCCCCGACACCAATTTACCAATATAACCCTCCCCTCCCCACCCTCCTCACAACGATGCACAACAAAAGGGCTAGTCTCCCGCAACAAAATATTCACACCCTCTTTCAGTCTCATAGTATGTGCCACGAAAACAGTATACCCCTCAATCATCAACATACAACCTGGTTTGTGATTGTGTTGTAGCACAAGCACAACATTTACACGATACCTTACTAAAAACTCACTAAACCATTTACACTTCTTCTCTTCTCTCCAACTATTAATATTTACAATGAGACTCCTGAAGCCGACATAGGATGTTTTCCTTTAGGCACTGGCACACCCCTTTCCACTTTCCTCCTATTACCACCTTGGACACCATCTGACTCTCAATCCTTTCACAGGTCTCTTGCCCGTGGTTCCCCCAGAACCCCACTTCGCTTCATCTGCCCACACCTCTTTACCAGAACACTGTGCTGGCATAGAACATCATCCATATCTGAGAGAACAGCCTCTCTCTTCCATGACCCACGATCCTTCTCCATTACATCCTCCTGGAGGCCATCAGTGCGGACGTCTGCCTCCACAGTATAGTTCCTCATAGCAGCATCTACTCATGCCTCTGACAGTCCTCCCTCCACGTCTCCCCGGTCCACAGCAGACTCAAAAGCACACTCAAGTCCCTCCATGGACACCCCACCTGGGGTGCCTAACAGGTCATGTAGCACCATATCGATTGTGGCTTCCACATCCCGATCTTCACCAGGCATCACTCCACCCACCTCCTCTGGTACCTGCCCCGAAGAGTGCAGTTCTCCCGAAAGCATCACACATGCATCCTCCATCAATTCCGACTCATCCACCTCCACACTCCAAGCCGGTCTTGACAAAGTCTTTTCCATCCTTGACTCTGCCATCTTCTCCTGGACTTCCAGGGCCTCCTTGTGACGTTCAGCCTCCTGAGTACTCTGCTGACAACCACACTGCACTGCAACAAGTTTGACATTGCCTCTCGTAGGTGACCATCACTTGCATCCTGAAGTCGTCTAATTGAACGTAAGAGGGAACAGGATACCTCAGTGTCATCTTCAAAGTGAAACTTCCCTCAGGCATACCAGCATACTCTCCTTCCTTCCACTTCCCCATCGTAGCCATGTATACTGTCCCATATCTTTTGAACACAGCACGCAGGTCCGCCTCATCAGCCTCAAAAGGCACATTTCTTATCTTTATCCATGTATAATGACGGGACACATTGTGTAGTCTCACAATCACAGCAGGATATACAGGCATACAAATATCTTGGTACTGGGCGACCTTCTCCTCATAAACGCTGGTGGTGTGAAACTTGACGAAAATTCTGTATGCCCCATTCAATGCCACACCATACAGCTCTTCAGTCGCTATACCATAGGTGTCATGGATTATGGCAGGCAGTAAAAGCTGAGCAGATTGGGCAGGCACAGTCCCATGTACCACTTCTATGCCAACTGTGTCTACCTGACGACGATCCAGCTTTTCCATTTTGTGAAAACTAAGCTTCCACCAGTTGTCAGTAGGAGCCAGGCTCAGCACACGTCCGCTCGTCCCAAGGGTTGAGCGATGAATGATGTATCAGAATTGTACTGTGGAAACCGTCGCTTGTGAGTCATGACCAGCTGTGACCCCCCCCATTATCAACAACGGCTTTGGGTTCCATGAATCCATCAAAACTCTGTGCCAAGAACATCGGCACAACACCATTCTACACACAACATCTGTATATAAATTAGCTTTGAATCACATGTTTATATATTTAATTTTTCTTCAAATAGGATTAATTTTCATGTTTAATTGTTTTATATTAACACTTGAATTCTTATATAACAAGTGTTTATCTTCTCATTTATTTACATAATGAGGAGCCAGTCTTGTTAAATACTTAATTAGGATCTGACTGGGCTGAGTAAGCCTTCACAGCCAGGAACCATTAGCGTATTACTGCCCACACGTCCATCTAGCGGACTGCGGCGAAACTCCATTTTCTGGTGTTTGATGTGCTTTAATTTCTACTCCTGGTAGTATTAAGCTTACCTGGTGTGGGTTGAAGATTGGAGAGTCACTTCACCTCCACTCTTCTCCTGATCAGGTAAGGTGATCTACCAGGAGTATTACTGTTCGTTGTTTATTGTCCTGGTTGCCAGTAATGACTGGCATTAAATACCGCCTTTCTTTCTTCAGTGTTATACTTATTCAACTTTTTGGTCATCTAGGGTAGATGCCTAGGACATTACGACTACTACTCACCTATAACATCATACTTGAGGTGCTACAACCAAGTAGTAATGGGAGATTTCAGAACATCGGAAGAATACTACCACCCAGGATAACCTACACCATTTCTTGAAACATCAGAAGACCATCCTGGGCATTATACACTCCTCCTCTAACATCATATTGGAACCACAACAGCCAATTTATATTTAGATTTAATTTAAACCCTTAAAATACTATCTTCATTATTATTCATAGACATAGATCTACTTAGATCTACATAGATCTACTTAGATCTACATAGATCTACTATATGTAAATTGTGAATGTAAGACCTACTTGAAGGTTCTGGTACACTGGCGTTCCCCGAAGGTGGCGGGAGGGTAGAGTCTCAGAGTTTCTGAAATATATAGACTTAACTGAAAAGCATTAAATGGAGAAGTATTAAAATCCTCTATTATATTCATGAACACAATTATGTAACCAAAAAAAAATACATCTCAGTAAAATGTTTAATATTTGTCCAGCCTCCAACTTTACCGTAGGTCGTTAGTTTATTTCATTATAGGTCGTTATTATTCATCAACTTGTCGGTATTTTATCTTTTTTAACGAAATCTAATTTACTATAACCAAGAATAAACTATCATGACTTTTTTGTAGTTGGTTAAATTGACAGAAATAAATTGGAATGAATACAAAAAATATGTAAGTTCTAATTAAAGAACAAATTTAAAAATATTGATTAGATCATCAATTATTATAGTCTGTTAAAAATTATTGATCTGTCTTTTTTTTAAATAAAAATCAATATTCCCTATAGGTGCAGTTTTGCAACAACCAGTGATATATTAATGTAATTATCTGCCTGTAGCTACGAACAGTGACCTCTTCAAGGGGGGGGGGGGGGTCTCCTTGGCATGGTGAAAAGGCTCTTCGTCTGAGGAATTAGACCTTTTGGTCTCCTTTCTCAGAGTGAAACTAATTACCCCCTCAATCCTCCCTTTCCTACCCCACCCTCCACATGCCCCTCTCCTTTTTCCCCCTTTCCTCCCCTCTCCACACCCTCCCCTTGTTTCCTGTCCCATTTGTAGTCTCTGGGGTCCTCCCCTCAGGCATTAAGGTTCCTAGGTAGGGGGAAGTGTGTGGGGGTTCATCCCACTCTGGGGGGTCCCTCAGGGATGTTGTGGTTTGCCGTGGAATCTGAATTGTCTGAAGGTGCCCTGCTCCCTTCCTGGATTTACGAGAAGTGAATGGGGTGCTTTTCACATAATGGGTGTATCTCCAGAAGCTGCCTGTCGGTTCTGGAAGGTGGTAGCAGAAGAAGGTATGCTTTGTGGCAGGTTTCAGAGCACTTTTGTCCGCTGAGGTGGCTCAGTAGATGTGAGGCTGCTATCCTGCTGGTTTACTGGTGTGAAGGGTAGGGCATTGCATGGGTTCCATGCTGAATATTCAATACCCGTGGGCCCCAGGCCCTCTCAGATGAGGGGGTGAACTTCCATGCCTCCTAGTAGCTGTCCCTCTGCTGTCCCTCTTTTTCTTTCCTTCTTTCTTTTTTTCTAAAAATAACAAGGAGATATCATGGAAGAAGCATGTTTATTATGGAGTCTTCACCCAATGAAACCGTTCCTTCTCCCAGACCCCTTTGTGATCCCACACCCTGTTCTGACCCGGCTTCGTTATTGGTCCTTTCTCTCGACTCTTCTCATTCCCCTGTACCTTCTGCCAGTGACGCTTCGTCACCTGCTCCAGGTGCTGCAGCATCACCCATTTCTGTCCATGCCGCTACTTCTAGCATGCCTTTCACAGTGCATCCGTGTTACGAACATAGTTGGTCCCTTGGTTATAGTGCTTTTCGTAACAAACTAACAAACTTAGCTCGTCTATGGGTCTTCATTCGTGGAGGAAAAGAAATTTCCTTGGTTTCTATTTAATTTATTAATAACTATAATAACCAAATAAATCCACTTATCCCACTCCTCATTAAAACATCACAGTACTAGGTTAAGTATTTACAAATGGCTCTGAGTGAGTCAGGAAATATCAATATATGTATATGCACAGGCGTTCCTTAAAAACACCACATTGATAGAGCTCTTACGTAGGGTTTACTCTGCAATAAACCCTCTTACACCAGAGGCTTGCTCACTTGGCTTCACTTTCTCAACCGCCTTCTCTAACCGAGATAAGTCTTAGCAATGAGTTTCTGAAAATTCCTGGTATTTTCTAGGGAGGCAAATGTTGGTCTAGAGGTAGACACTTCCCTGGACTCTTCCTGGTCGAGAGGAAGGTATGAACTGACTAAAGTGAGGCTTTACCAGCCCACTTTGATTCGGTCAGAAAAGGGGTTGAGCAGCTCAAATCACCTACTGGTGCTTGGCCAGGTCGCACCAGCAGTTTGGAATAATTAAATAACGTATGTACAAAGCTAAGTAATACGACCAGATAATATTATAAAGTCGAGTAAATCCATTTTAGCTACTAATGGAATTACTCCTGAATATAATATTAAGTGCAATAGCAAAAATAACATGCAACAATAACAAGTAGAAACTGTCTACTCAAAATTGACAAAAGGGTGTAACAGTCCGGCTTCCCCTAATACGGTGCAATGGTTTTCAGATCACCCGCCTCCCTTGGGTCAGACTGCCCACAGTTCTACTACTAAACGTCCAAGACAACCTACTGATGACAGTTCATTGATCACTCAAAAACGACCTACACAACACTCGCTACCTTTGTGTACTGGGCTAACGAGTGCACAATGGACAAAATTCTTTTCTTTACAAACATCTCAAATGGATAATGTCTGTTCATGGAATTGGTGAAACACTTTTAAGGCACGTTGGCCAAAATACATCTTTCCACACTCTTCAAACCATGTACATTTTGTAACAGTACAAAATTGAGAGTAAGCTCATGCTCTCTCCTGCATCACTTCCATTGATAACATACAAGTCGCCGCTCGTAGGCAACTGGTATGTTATCATAATTCTTGCAGTAGTACTGTGGCTTACCACGTACCATTGTACAAAGTGACTTTTTGTCTTGCGACGATATTTTAAAACAGTTAGTCCATCAAAATCTCGCAATTTTTAAGGTAGATACATACAGCCTGCCCAATTGTGGGAGGAGGCACTTTCCTAGTAACATCACTTGTTTAACCTTCGACTGCCGTGTACATGCATCCTCTGTCTGTATTGCGGGCCATCGTTTAGAGGTCCGTCAAGTCGTTCCCACTCTCCAACAATGTCTTAATTGCTGGCATTTTGGGCACCCTGGTAAACACTGCAGATCTGAGGCAGAATGCCCAATCTGAGGTGGGGCAGTTCATTCCAATACATCTTGTAGTCTTCCCCCCTCTTGTTTCAATTGCAAGGAACCTCGTACTTCCTTTTCCCATCACTGCCAGATCTATCATAAGAAACGAGAGATCAGTTACCTTAAAGGGTGCGAGGGCCTTACACTATGGCAGTCTCTCAGCTCTACCATCAAGGAAAACTTTCTTGTGTCCCGTATGCTCGAGCAGCCCACAGACCTCCAACCTCGACGGTCCTCCCACCTTCCAATCCCTCTGCGTTCGTGTCTTCTGGGGTCACCCCAGCTTCTAGTGCTTTTGTAGTTTTATCCTCTGACATTCCTACCTCTGCACCACTTTCTACTTCTACTTCATCTCGCTTGCTTACTTCTCAATCTACTAGACCTTGCAGACCTACACTATTTTCGCGTCCATCACCTGTATGGAATCTATTTTCTACCCCAGAGATTAGTTCTCACCCCCTTTCCAGCTTTCACACAAAGGTGGAGGTTCACACCTTCTAGTGTAGTTCCCTCTCCTCTTGTTCATCCCCCTTGCATCTTCTTCCATAGTTACTCTCCATCCTCCTTCCTCTTCTGTTATACTGCAGGACTCTTCTCACCCAGCCAACACATCTCTCCAGGCTCATATTCCTCGCCCCCCTCAGACCTCCACACTTCCTCCAAACTTTACCTGCAATGCCTCTCCTGTCTCTGACATTATGGCATCGTCGGTTTTCTTATCAACTGAGACATTAGATGCTATCTCAAACTATATAGCAGAGACGACACCCCCAACGGACACCAACACGCCTCCTTCTACCCCTTCTATTTTACGGCCCATGCAACAATCTATTCCTCCTCAATATTCTAATTCTTCCTTGCTTACACTTATACTCTTACTATTGCCCCCACACATTAACTTTACTGATCCTAAAAGCCCACAGGTTTTATCGTTTCTTATTGTCATTTTTTTCTGTACATAATGTCTTTTTTACAATGGAATATTCGTGGCCTTGGAGGCAACCGAGGAGAACTCCAATTGTTGCTCTCTCAGTTGTCTCCAGCATGTGTTGGGTTGCAAGAACCCAAAATTCGTTCTGCTGTCATTCACTCCATTTCAGGCTACTTGCTGTTACATTCTTCCTATCCTTTACCTGACGGATCATTTAATGAAAGCGCCCTTCTTGTTATGCATTGATATACCTTATCAACAAGTTTTGTTCGTTCCAATTTGCATTATACTGCAGCTCGTATTTACACCGATGGTTTACAGTTTGCTCTCTTTATCTTTTTCCCTCTCATGCATTCTGTATCTCTGAAATCACGTTTTTAATTTCATCTCTATCACTGCCCATATTGTTATTGGATGATTTTAACACTCACCATCACCTGTGGGGAGGGTCCCATTGCAACTCTCGTGGTGATCAGTTAGAGACTCTTCTCATTTCACATCCTCTTCATGTTTAAATCACAGGTGCTCCTACCCATTTTGATTCTCGCACTCAATCTCTCTCCTCCTTTGATCTTTCTATCTTTTTCTCGCCCATTGCACTTGATTTCGGGTGGCCTGTTCTTCCAGATTTACATGATAGTGATTGCTTTGCCATCTTTCTGATTTCTACCATGTATGCTAACCGTTTCGTAGCCCTCGTTGGCAATTTGCTCGAGCAGATTGGGACTTGTACTCCAATCTTACCACCTGTTGTGAGGACACCCCTTTCATCCTCTACTGATGAAGTGGCACACCACTTTTTGACCTTAGTCCTAACTGCAGTGATGCATCCTATCCCTGAAACCTCAGGTAGGCATTCTCAGCATGCGCACCTTGGTGGTCTCCTGCATGTGCCCATGCAGTGTGTTTAAAACGTGCTGTATCTGTTGGATTTCAAGTGGGCAAGGGCAGTTGCTCACCACATCATCCACGATGCTAAATGCACTAGTTGGAGAGACTACATGTCTACCATTAACTCGTCTTCCCTTTTGTGCGCGATTTGGAAGGTGCAGAAATTGTGAGGTAAGTACACTCCGGACCCAGCTCCCATTTTGCGGGTTGCCGGAGCTGATGTCCCAGAACCCTTAGAAGTTCCCACAACAATTGAAGACTATCTTGTCCGTATCTCCCAAGGGCTTCACCTCTGTTCCTCATTTCTTGCGTCTAAACCCATCAAAAAGCAATGACCCTTAGATTTCTCCTCCGATGGATTGGAGCCATGTGGCATACCTTTAACTCTTCTAGAATTGGAGTCCACGCTTTCCATTTGCCGGCCATCGGCACTGGGACCTGATTGTATCCACATGAGTATGCTTCATCTCCATTCTACGGCCTTTCCCGTTCTTTTACGTCTTTTCAATCTAATTTGAAAGCGAGGGGTTCTCCCTCAACACTGGAAATCAGCTATTGTACTACCATTTCACAAACCGGGCACCTCAGGACTTGACACCCCTCACTATCGTCCCATTGCTCTGACCAGAGTAATCTGCAAGGTGATGGAACGATTGGTGAATAGACGTCTGATGTGGTTCTTAGACACACAATAGCCTTTCCCCTCGCCAATATGGCTTTCGCGAAGGCAGCTCTACTGTAGACCCCTTGCTCCACTTAGATACATATATTCGAAATGCCTTTGCTAACAACCACTCTGTCCTAACGATCTTTTTTGATCTAAAAAAGGCATATGACACCATTTGGAGGAATAACATCCTAGCCCATGCCCACTCCTTAGGCCTCCACAGTAATCTACCAAACTTCATCACTGCTTTCTTGTCCAATAGACATTTTCAGGTCCATATTGGCGTCTCGCTTTCCTTCAGCTTTGTACAAGCCGAGGGAGTCCCACAAGGTTGTGTCCTCAGCACTACTCTTTTTCTCTTAGCTATAAATGACCTACCTTCCATTCTTTCTTCGCATGTTTGGCCGTCACTTTATGTTGATGACTTTGCTATAGCTTACTCGGGAGCCGACTGTTAACTAGTAGCAGCCTCCCTTCAGGTTGTGATAGATCAAGTCTCCCATTGGACCACTTCTCTTGGCTTTAAATTTTCTGGTACAAAAACCTGGTTCATTACCTTCACTAGACGTCCTCTTATCCCAGATATTCCATTGTACTTGCACGATTCACATATTCCAGCATGTGATATGGGCAGGTTTCTGGGACTGCTCTTTAATCGTGGGCTGATGTGGAGACCACACATTTCTTTAAAGACAACTTGCCATGGTCGGCAAGTTGCCCTTTTGCTCTCCAGCTCCATTTGCTCTTGTCTTCTCTTCAGTTACCACCTTTCTATGTTCATGTAGCATCTCACTTTTCCCTGCCCCTTTCTAGCTGTTCGTGTCTGTTCTTTCCCACTGCCATCCACTAAAGCCCAACTACCTATGGTGGCTTCCGGCTCTTTTTCTTGACCACCTCCACTCTCATTCTCATGCCATCACAGTGTACACCGATGGTTCTAAGTATTCTGGCGGCATCGGATTCACAGCAGCGTTTCTGGATAGTGTTGTGGGAGGACATTATCCTCGGCTAGCATTTTTACGGCCGAATTGCATGTCATTCTTGTAGCACTTATCCGTATTGCATCCATGCCTGTGTCACAATTTGTAGTCATTTCAGACTCCCTTAGTGCTTTACAGGCTATACGAAAATTTGATACACCTCACCTTCTAGTTCTTCGTATCCAACTTTGGTTATGCCATATCTCTAGCAAACACAAAGACATTGGTTTTTGTTGGGTCCCTGCTCATGTTGACTTACAGGGCAATGAACAGGTAGACACTACTGTGCGGTCAGCAATACATGACCTCCCAGTTTCATAAAGAGGTGTTCCATTCGCAGACTATTTTGCTGAATTTGCTACTCACCTTTGCACCCATTGGCAACAATATTGGTCTGATTTGCACCATACCAGACTTCATTCTATTAACCCTTATACGGTCTGAACATATATACATCCTCGTGTGCAACGCCCCAAACGTATATGTACGTTTCATTTTTCATTCATTCAAAATTGGCGTGATACGCTTGAGTCACCTAAACATGAGAGAATGGGTGTGCACACTCAGTGTGTGCTATATGAAAAAAATTGGGGATGCCTGGGTACCAAATGGTACCCAGTTACATTCAGCTCCATCTTGGATTAGCATCATGGCACATCCTCGAGATTCACTCGCGCCTCGTCGTATTAACACTCTACTATTTGAGGAAAGTGATATAGATCGTAAGTTTAGTGGATCTGACACTAATGGGGCCAGTAATATTCAAGGAATTAGTGAAAATGTCGATGATAACCCAGATGATTCTCAGCCCATCACCTCTGGGGTAGCCACACCTGACCCTGGGCCAAGCACTTCTGGGGTGGCCAGTGTGGCCACACAAAACCCTGGGCCAAGTACCTCTGGAGTGGCGAGTGTTACCTATAGGCAACTTCGCAAGAGGAAACTATCATTTCCCCAGTGTTTTAGTGATAGACGAGATTGATTTTATGCCATTCGAGGATTCGTCTAGCGATAGTGAAGTTCATTATTCACCAGTGAAGCGTACTTTAAGGCGTCATCATCGACGTTCAGGCAGTGTGCTATATGCAATCCTCCAGGGTCGAGGCAGGTCACGATCCAAAACCCCGGCCACTGATAATGAAAGTGATTATGAAGGCGAGTATGCAGGGATGGACGAAGTAGTGGTGGGTGGCACTGTGTCTGACATTTTTGGGTCATCCTAGGTTCTCTACACATATGCTGCTATGTATGATAATTCTATGTAACTGTATTTGTGTATACCTGAATAAACTTACTTACCACATGGCACGGTGGGTGGACAGACAAAGGACCGCCCGGCATCCCCTCAACCACGTGCTGCCTCCACTCCTGTCCCTCCTCCTGCTCCCCCTCGCCCCATGCCAGAGGTCCACCCTGCACCATGTGATCGTGAGTGGAACTGGACACAAAGTATATTAATGCCACAGCCTTGTGATTTTGATGGGAGTGGAAGTGGTATCCAGCCGGAATGTCCCCTAACGAATGAGTCTACAGAGTTAGACTATTTCCAGTTGTACTTTGACGAGCCTATGATGAACTTGATAGTGACCCAGACAAATAGTTATTACCGATATGTCATGGACAACACAGCAGAGGTTGGAGAATCATCACGGCTGCACAGGTGGAAAGACACAACTGTGGCTGAAATATATTTATTCCTTGCCACTGTCATGCTTATGCCACATATCTATAAGAACAATATACGTAATTACTGGTCCACAGACCACTTCATCAGTACTCCAGTTTTCCGTGACCTCCTTCCATGCAACAGAGTCACTCTGTTGCTACGAATGTTGCCCTTCTCAGACAGAAATACGCCAAACAGAAATGACCTTCTATACAAAATCCGGGAAGTGTTTATGTATTTGAAGGAGAAATTCAGTGCATACTTTTATCCCTTCAAGAACATTGTTGTTGATGAGCCCTTGATTCTGTTCAAGGGACGCCTCTCATTCAAGCAATATATACCGAGCAAACGTAATCACTTTGGTATAAAACTTTTTGTTATGTGTGACTGTGAGAGTGATCTTGTGTTGGTGTTACTGTATACACCAGGAGAAATACAAGCGATGATGACAGACGGATGTTGGGTATTTCTGGTGATGTTTGTAGGATGATGGAACCATACCTTGGTAAGGGCCATACACTGTACACAGACAAGTGGTATACAATCCCTATGCTCGCTGATTTCCTATGTGTGAACAATACTGATATATGTGGAACAGTGAGAAGGAATAGAAAACATATACCAAGGTTCAGTGGAGGCAGTGTTGAAGGTGCAGTTCGTTTCATACTAATGACATCATGGCACTGACGTGGCATGACGAACGGGACGTGACATTGCTGTCAACCATCTACAGAAACGAGATGGTACAGACAGACGGAGCAGGTTCAACAATGAGCCTATTGTAAAGCCAACTGCTGTCGTGGACTATACGAACAATATGCGGCTAGTTGACAAGTGTGACATGATAGGGTTTGTTGACTGTGTGTGTCTAGGAGTTGCAAGTGGTATATAAAACTGTTTTGTCACCTTATAGACATTGCAGTGCTCAATGCATTCAATATGTACGAAATAAAGACTGGAAAACGACAACGTTTTGCAGAATTCTCTCTGAATGTTGTCAAAAAGAAAGCAAGAAAGTATGGTACCACACCTGCACCTGCCCATCAACAGCGACTTGTCCCCGAACCACAGCCAGTGGGGGAAGTGCCAGACCGAATCACACCTGTCACTATCTGGTACCAATACCACCTACCCCAAAGAAGATGAATTCCCAAAAAAAGTGTGTTGTGTGTGCTACCACCACAAAACGACCCACGATACATTTGTCACCAGAGTGAGGTGGCACTCTGTATGAATCCATGCTTCATGGAGTATCATATAATCGTGGAGCTCTAGAAACCTAATTGGGACATGTAAATACTTGTATATAGTTGTAGATAATAGAATGTGATTCAGCCAGGTGTGCAAAATCACCTGTCAGTGTGTACATGTGTGTTTATGACAATATGATAATAATGTCGAGTATAATATTGGTGTATAAACAACAATTGGCATTGAAATCAACAGATTTACTATGAAACATAATTATCATATCAGGAAAACCAAGAATATAAAAAAAAAATGGAAGAAAACGGTAAATATGTAGAATTTCTGCAAGCAGCAGTACTCCATGTTGCCATCAAGTGATCACCAAGTGCCAACTTTGTAACCTCATATCTTGGTAAGTACTGACCCTAAATTTTTTTTATTCTAAAACACTTAATAATGTGCTCTTTCTTCCTACATAAAAAAAAAGATTTTTTCTTCAAAATATTCGCGGAGCTGCACAGGTGAGCGTACATATATGTTTGGACTTTTTAAGGGTTAAATCGAGTATAGGTTTCTGGCCGTCTTCTTGTCATCAATGTCGAGGTTGGGAGACTGCTCTCTCCCATCTTCACATCACCCACACTCGTCTTACTCATGGGTATCTCAAGGAGAGGCGCCCTGTTCCTCTTTGTGAGAATTGTCAGGTTCCAGTATCTGTTAGCCACATTCTGTTGGACTGTCCACTCTATCAACGAGCACACAGAATTTACCTCAAACGTCGTCTCCAGTTCGCTGCCTTTCTCTACCTTCCCTTCTTGCTCATGGACCCTCCTTTAACCCAGGCTCTCTCACTGACTTTTTGACAGCAACTGATTTACTACACAAACTCTGATGATGATGCCTCTAGCACTCTGTCCTTTCTACCTTAATCTTTAGTTACTCTACCCCTGCACTATCCACTGCCCTGCTGCACTCCATGCCCTAATAATTATTCCTCTCCCTTTTGTTACCCACTTCCCCTGCATCCTTCCCTGCCCTGCTGCACTGTATAACCTTTGCAGTTTTGCGCTTCTTTTTATTATAATAATACGAACAGTGGCAGTCAGCAGAGGTGTCATATGAGTGACTGTTATTCTGTTGCTATGGGCAGTGTGACAGTAGAAATGACATATTACCATGACAACAAGCCTGTTGTTATATGCAGTGTCAGTAGAGATGTCATGTTTGACTATCAGCCAGTAGCTAAGAGCAGTGGCAGATTGTAGAGCTGTCATAGTGCTGTGACTGTCAACCTGCTCTTATGGGGATGTGACACTGTAAAGTAGTTATACTATTGTGACTATTAGCCTGAGCAGTGTTATAGTAATATTGACATGATCATCCGTCGCCCTCAGTGAGAGATAGTCAGTCCCTTAAGCATATTCAAGTAGCCAGAAATTATATACTAGAATAAAGAAGAGATTAAGCAGTTGGAGTTGACGTGACAGTTGAGTGTTGCCCAAGAGTGGAAGCTGTATAGCAATAGTGCAGATTTTCCCTGTTTCCAGCGCTCCATTCTCCTGTATCCGACTAAGGACATGTTGGTGAAATTTGGCTATATTTTATCATCCAATTTCGGTCATTTTTGGTCTACTTTAAGAATTGTATGTAATAATATATCTTTATTTCTACAAGTATATGTACATGATATACAGACCATAGCTGACATCAATGATATACATACTACTATATAGAAAGTCCCTTGTTATTCTGAGCATTTCAGGTAAATTAGGTCAGTTTTGTTCTGGGATGCGACCCACACCAGTCCACTAACACCCAGGTACCCATTTTACTGATGGGTGAACATAGACAACCGGTGTAAGGAAACAGGCCCAATGTTTCAACCCTCGCCAGGAATCAAACCCGTACTCGAGAGCTTTTGCCACCAGACCATTGGTGACCGTTTCGGTGACAAATGAAAAACAATCACTAAAAATGACATTTTTGGAACAAAGGGCACATAATGGCACTTGGAAAAGTTGTTTGGACATTTTCTACTGATAGAACAATGCTAATTCCATTATGCTATGGTGATAAATATTGTAATAAACCTTATCTTCTCTCAAAAAAAAAAAAACTATTAGTTTATGACATTTAGGAAAATATCGGCCTTTTATCCCCCACACAAATATAAAAATATATGTGATATATCAAAAAAATTCTATAAGATAAGATAAGATAAGATAAGATAAGATTTCGTTCGGATTTTTAACCCCGGAGGGTTAGCCACCCAGGATAACCCAAGAAAGTCAGTGCGTCATCGAGGACTGTCTAACTTATTTCCATTGTGGTCCTTAATCTTGTCCCCCAGGATGCGACCCACACCAGTCGACTAACACCCAGGTACCTATTTGCTGCTAGGTGAACAGGACAACAGGTGTAAGGAAACGTGTCGAAATGTTTCCACCCGCCGGGAATCGAACCCGGGCCCTCCGTGTGTGAAGCGGGAGCTTTATTAATGATGAACTTTCAAGAAATAGGTGAATAACTTACTTCTGAGATAATTGTTCAAATGTGCACATACCTGATTACTTTGGAAACAAAAAAAAAATCGAGAAAATCGCTTTGAGTTTAGTTTTTGCGTATATTACGAATGATCTCTTACAGTTAGCCCTCTGCTACACTCCGTTTTCTCTAATGTTACAGCCCCCTGAGGGTAAAGAGAGTGATATACAAGCTTTCATGGTCAGAGCGGTAATATGAACCCTCGGCCCGGCCGCTCCCAGAACTATATATTGTCATTTTTTATTTATTCTGGAGTATTTATTATGTTTCTGTTATTTATATTATGTCTTATGTCAAATTAGAGAAGCTGTGATAAGTAACCTGGATACACAAATAACCCGCACATAAAAGACAGAAGCTTACGACGACGTTTCGGTCCGACTTGGACCATTGACAAAGTCACACTAACAGAGGAGCAGGACGGCTACTACTACTACTACTACTACCACTACTACTACCTCCACCTCTTCCTGCCTATATATAGCCGTCCTGCTCCTCCTCTGTTAGTGTGACTTTGTCAATGGTCCAAGTCGGACCGAAACGTCGTCGTAAGCTTCTGTCTTTTATGTGCGGGTTATTTGTGTATCGTTCCAGTCACGGTATTGTGCCTTTTTGTTATTTAAGTAACCTGGAGAGAGTTCCGGGGGTCAACGCCCCCGCGGCCCGGTCTGTGACCAGGCCTCCTGGTGGATCAGAGCCTGATCAACCAGGCTGTTACTGCTGGCTGCACGCAAACCAACGTACGAGCCACAGCCCGGCTGGTCAGGAACCGACTTTAGGTGCTTGTCCAGTGCCAGCTTGAAGACTGCCAGGGGTCTGTTGGTAATCCCCCTTATGTGTGCTGGGAGGCAGTTGAACAGTCTCGGGCCCCTGACACTTATTGTATGGTCTCTTAACGTGCTAGTGACACCCCTGCTTTTCATTGGGGGGATGTTGCATCGTCTGCCAAGTCTTTTGCTTTTGTAGTGAGTGATTTTCGTGTGCAAGTTCGGTACTAGTCCCTCTAGGATTTTCCAGGTGTATATAATCATGTATCTCTCCCGCCTGCATTCCAGGGAATATAAGTTCAGGAACCTCAAGCGCTCCCAATAATTGAGGTGTTTTATCTCTGTTATGCACGCCGTGAAGGTTCTCTGTACATTTTCTAGGTCAGCAGTTTCACCTGCCTTGAAAGGTGCTGTTATTGTGCAGCAATATTCCAGCCTAGATAGAACAAGTGACCTGAAGAGTGTCATCATAGGCTTGGCCTCCCTAGTTTTGAAGGTTCTCATTATCCATCCTGTCATTTTTCTAGTAAATGCGATTGATACAATGTTATGGTCCTTGAAGGTGAGATCCTCTGACATGATCACTCCCAGGTCTTTGACGTTGGTGTTTCGCTCTATTTTGTGGCCAGAATTTGTTTTGTACTCTGATGAAGATTTAATTTCCTCGTGTTTACCATATCTGAGTAATTGAAATTTCTCATCGTTGAACTTCATATTGTTTTCTGCAGCCCACTGAAAGATTTGGTTGATGTCCGCCTGGAGCCTTGCAGTGTCTGCAATGGAAGACACTGTCATGCAGATTCGGGTGTCATCTGCAAAGGAAGACACGGTGCTGTGGCTGACATCCTTGTCTATGTCGGATATGAGGATGAGGAACAAGATGGGAGCGAGTACTGTGCCTTGTGGACTTATACCAAAGTGTTGCTAGGTTAAGTTATTTTTATATAACCATAGCTCAATTTTCGTATTTTTTCGATTTTTTTTTACTCCTCGCGTGGCACATGTTAGCTCCCCACAAGGCTGTTGAACAAGCAAAAACTTTCAGCAATAAAGATAGCCATGTCTCAAATGTGTGTTATTTATCAATCAGGCTATTGCTGCAGGCAGTGTGAGAAAGTAGAGGTATCTCATATTACAGTGACTATCAGCCTGTGTGAAGAAATGAGACACTTGTGCGACATATGGGTATCTTGTGGAAACGTTTCGCCAGCCAGGCACGACCTATACACTCGACTGACTACCACTGTTGGTTTTGGTCCTCTAGTTATTCTGCCTACCACTATCCATTTCACCTGTCATCAGTATATAAGCCTCACTTGTCGCGAATAATGCACTTTTATCATGATTCATGGAATAAAAACATCGGTTCCAGGCTCAGGGACTGCTTACCTCAAACTTCTCCTAATTTTCCGTCTTTCTCAGCACTGGACTGAAGAACTGGTTGGATAAACGTTTCCAAAATAAAGACACCCATATGATGCTTAAGTGTCTTATATATTAAGTATGAACCTGCTCTTACTTTCAGTGGCAGACAGCAGACATGTTGTAGATGAAATGTTGTTGCCAACAAGCTAAATGCAGCTACATTAAGTTCAGAATATTTATTATTATTATTATTAAAGATTAGCCGGTATTCTCCCGGCCCGGGCCTTTTCCAAGTGGTGGCCCGGCCTTGGCTCCCTCTTTAGGAAGTGTCTGAGACCTAAGTCTCCCATGGGAGGAGGCACAAGTACCTCCTCATCTTTGGGACCAACTGTCCCCAGGCCTAGCAACAAGCTAGGCCTCTCTGGTCTGCCATCCCCGCCCCAAGGGGGCTAATGGGAATGACAGTCTTATGAGCTAAAAGCTCGAGCTCAGGCACCTACCCTACCCTAGAAGGGTTAGGCATGGTGTCGATTCAGAATATTTGTTAAAGGAATAGTTTCATTAAGGAAACGTGTTGTCACGGGAGGCAGCAAAGTTCATATATAAATATTGTTCAGAACTTTACTAAACTGTCTAATTCTCAAAGAAATTTTTAAAGCTTTTTTCTTAAAATATTTTATTGTAATGATTTTTAAATTTTATTGATGACGATACACACTCAAACTACTACTAGTCCACAAAGTTACTTTCTAAGAGAATCATTTGGACTACAAGCTCATCAGCTCTTGCTAAACAATGTAAGATAAATATCAACTGGGTTCCTCATATTCCATCTTCTTTTATCAGACACTTTTTATGAAGGAGATATTTCAATACACAGTGATGGTAAACAATTATATTTAAACAAGCACAGATAAGTTAGAGTGGTTGTAGTGCGAGACAAGGTCGCTGGAGGATTACCAGTCTTTGTGCTTGTGTACTGTCAATGTCTTGTTTATACAAACGATGGGCACAAGAGGACCAGTAGTCCTCCTACAGTGCCCCTTTGTCTCACTCCACCTACAATGCAGCTCGTTCTCTTCAACATAGACATCAAGGCACTGTTATCTAAACAGTCAACTAGATGGTTATTGATGGAATCTTGAACAGTTGAAATATGACTGTTGTACATCAGCTGTGTCGAGTGGCTTCCCATATTGTGTTCGCTCAGCACACTTTATTATCACCTTTTATTTTATAATTAGAGGTTTTTCTGTTGTAACATTACCTAACTCAACCTTACCTAACCTAACCCAAACTTATCTAACATAAGTAAACATTACCAAAGCTAACCAATCATTACCTAACTTTACCTAACTTATCATTACTTAACCTTACCTAACCTATCATTACCTAACCTTACCTAACCTAAATTAGAAATGTGCTTCAAACCCTATATGAAAATGTGAGGTAGTTATTAAAAGGATGGGTCACACATGGTTACCTTAGTGACCTGCCTCTCACCTGACTATGTATAATTATGTTTGTTAGCCTCAACTGTACACTGACAGTGTCCTCCACAGGCGAAACGTCTGAAAAAGTTTCTCAACCATACCCCCGGTCGGGATTGAACCCGCGGTCATGGTTTATTTGCAATCGTGTCATTACGATTTCTTAAGTCAAGTTTCTCAACAGTTGCTCTGTTTTTTCAACGTATGAATTTTCCACATTGTTTAAAATATTGCAATAATTGTTTTATTTTAATATCAACGAAAACAGTATAGATACATAGCAGGAGAATGATGTAGGCAAGATAATGTTGAATTTTAAATATTATTAATGATGAAATATTACGAGGTCGTATCTCGTTATTTGAATCATAAACAAGAAATAAATAGTTAATGCATGTCTGATATATCAACATAATAATTTTAAAAGTCACAGTCAATAGAAAATATTAAACAGTTATGTCAACACTGACACACAATTTTCATTTAACATCTGACCGTCATCTTCAACTATGCACTAAAGCAAGACTTAGGAAATGTTAATAACACGATTGAAAACAAATTGTGGAAAAGGTGAGATGTGAACCCATGGCAAGTGAGTTCTAAAACTCACAAGCCAGTGCGTTAACAACTTTAATAGGACTCAATCAACTGGATGCATTTCTAAACACCAAAGGGAAGTTAGTATGGGCCAAACTGTGACCACAAATAAATCTTGTTAGAGCCAAGGTTTAAACCCCATGTAGACTGTAAGCCTACATGGCTAATTTTTATAGTTTTTATAACAGGCCTACTCCTCTCTTCCTTGCTGGGCATCACCATCCTGGGCCAGGGCAACTTAAATTAAACACACTGCCTGTGTACAACGAACCACAAAGAAGAAACCTCCCTCTACCGAACCAACACTTAATATTCTATGATAATTGGTGGCAGCAGTGTCGCAGCAGTTGTTTGCCTGGAGAGAGGAAGGGGAATGAAGATGTTTTCACTTCATCGCCCCACATGAGAAGCATCCCTCTCTCAGTGAGTTATGCTGATGCTGTGTCTGCAAGTTTCAGCTTCCAGACACAGGTACAAGCAGAATCTAGGCCGAAATTTCCCAAATTTCTTCAAGAAATATAAATGGCGTCCCCTGTGACTTCATCCCACAGTGCCCCACACTGTTTCGCAGTCGTGTGTTTGGGGTCACCTGTACGTTGCTGCTGTTGTTCAGCTCAGCACAGCTGTTTCAGCAAGTCAGATGTGAGTTTGTGGTGATTTCTGTGCCCAGTGTAGTAGAATCTGCACTATCTTCTGAGTGTGTGGGTAGGGAGAAAGACGCGGCAGAGTCCTTGCCTCACTCAAGCTCACCATATGCCACCACGCTTCTACCATCACACTACACCACTCACCGTCTCACTCACACTCTGCTGTTTCTCTGTGAATTCTTTGCCAGAGCTGTGTATCTGAGTAACTGAGGTCACTCGAAGCCACATATATCTACAAGCCACATGGGATAACAAGACAGATCCCAAGCCATGCTGTGGTCTGCTGCCCCCATCATCTCACGATGTCACCCATGCTGCTGCCCGCATCAACCCATCATGTCACCGAGCTGTCTGCATCACTACCCTGATGTCATGATTCTGCCCAACTTCACGACGTCACCCATGATGCTGACTTCACTTGTTGAGAAATGGCATTACCAGCTAAGTTTAAAGAGTTTGTACGTAACTTAGAAAGACAGCTCATCGTCTGCACAGCCGCCCCTGCAGACGAGGTCTTGAGAAGCTGCCGAAGTCATCTCTCAACGGGCTGTAAAGAGTTATAATTTGTAAGATTATAAATTACCCCTAGGGGGTGTTATGTCAGCATATTTCATTCACTGATGGCTGACAAATTACATACTTGTTTGGACTCAAAAGTCCGCACCTTACTGCCGACTATAGGTTGATTACAAACTCCTTGCGACTCAAGAACTCCGCAGTCCCCCGTACTACAAGAAATTCGTAACCTACCTTGCTCTTGTAGCGTGAGCTATGGTGTTCTTCACACCTTCAACAGATATCGGTGACTTGATAGAAGCTGAAGTGTCCTTGGATGTCCACGTCTTCCATAGTCTAGGAATACGCACACTGGTACACTATGTTCCACAAGATTTGTCTTTATTGTTCACAATCTTATAAAGAAGCTGATCACACTTCTCTTAAGTGTTTATTGTGGTTTATGAGATACTTTGTTCACACTAATGCACAGATCGTTCTTTGTTGGTTATCCTGGCGTCAGTGTCACTCTCAGTAGAGTCAAAAGTAATCTCAAGACACCACAGCGCCCCACGCCATCACTGCTCCTTGCACAAAGGAAAAGCTGACATAGTACTTTTGCTTCCTTGCCACTTCCTCGATGAAGCAAAGCAGAATGTTTAAAATCTTGCTGTCTTAAGCATAGACAACAATGTCCACTATCTTTACTATGGTAATAAAGTGGGAGCAGGATTTTCCTTAATTGTCCTGCTAAAGTAAGAGATGTACTGTCCCTTATTAAAATACACTCTGCAACACTGGACTGCAAGGAGCAGCAAGCCACGTCACATACTGGTACTGCATCTGGGGTCAATTACTCGCTGTAGCAGTAAACAAGATATTTGCCCCTTCTGAGAGGGCTGGGCCCCTCAGGGCTGAAAGGGGCTGAAGGGGGCTGATACCCCCCTCCTGGAGAAAATTTCTCCACATCACTGCACTGATGTCACCATGCTGTCTGACGTCACTCCAGGACATCACCTTGCAATGTCTGCCTGATGTCACCATGCTGCCTGAAATCACATTGCAATGTCACTCCATATCACCTCATGACGTCACCCTGGACATCTGCCTGACTTCTCGCTATGTCACCCCATGACATTGCTCATGACATCATGCCTGACATCACCACATGATGTCACATCGAGTGTTCTAGTTTCGCAGTGAGCGTTTTGTTGCAGTATTGTCGAGAAGATTGAGAGATGCTCTATGTCACTTGTTATTCCTCTCAGTCAGTGTTCTCGCATGTTCATATGGCTTAGTGTCAATTTTTGCATGGAAAAGCATCATTTGCTAGTGCAAGCCATGATGTAACCACATGTGCAGTGCAGGTGTGTGCAAGTTTTGTGTGTCCCTGATTAAGTGATCTGAACCTAGCTGTGTGTGTGGACCACAATATGGTCTAGCCCCCACCACTGTATCATCCATGTGTTACATCCTTGACCGTTGACAGCTGACATTAGTCAGTCCAGGCATCAGTTACGAGCATCTGAGCCCCTTGTTCAGAAAGCTCTTATTGTTTGTCACTCGTAGATGCCCTGCTGAGTCGTACCTGCTATGATTCCCCATCGAAACTCATTCCACTCCACCTCCTGACCATCAGAGTGCAGCTATATGTAGAGAACCAGTCTGAGGATGCTTAGACTAGCCTCTGTTGTAACTCCAACTGTCGAGAGAATGACACTTGTCAAGCCACAGTATCCCTGTTGGCAGGCAACTAACTTTTGTCAAAGCTTCAGTGAGCAGCCTGCACAAAGATGATGTTACTGTGACTGTTTGCCCTCTCCAGTAAGGTGTATGCTGTTATGATTCCCAGATGTTTTGCTGAGTCGTCCCTGTCATGACTCACTCCACACTTGCTGGCAGTGACAGCCCCAGCGACAATACCAGTTGAGAAATTTCGTCCTGAGTCACTTGCCAGAAGTTCTGCCCAGTTGCCGAGTACTGAGGATGCCTGACTTAGGAGCACCAACAGGTTGTGCCCCAGGATGAGTGAACCCTGCAGCGACTACTACAATGACTGCTTCGCCATTTCAGAGGAGACCGTACCCAGTTACGTCATAGCTCAACGGCAGTATCTGTCTGTGTTGCAGTATCTTTCCAAACACAGGAAAGCATGCAGTAATGCCCACTGACGCTCACTGCCTTGGACCACAATGTTTAGCACACCCCAACTTTTTTATCTTGACTCCCTGTAGGAAGTTTTTTCATGTCCACACATACACACAGACACAGACACACACACACAAACACACACACACACACACACACACACACACACACACACACACACACACACACACACACACACACACACACACATTATATATATATATATATATATATATATATATATATATATATATATATATATATATATATATATATATATATTCTATTCTGTGTTCTGTGCCCTGTTCCTGCGAGAGAGAGACCGAGTTTTTTTTTACAGGCAATCATGGTCGAGTACGACCATGTGTAGGTGGCTGAGCAAAATGTAGACTGTAAGTCTATATGGCTAGCTTTTATAGTTACCACCAGAGGACAAGCTTGGTCGGCATGTCACTTCAACCTGCATCACCCTGCCTCGCTCTCACTTGGTGTCCAGGCATCGTCGAGTCAACAGGCCTACTCCTCTCTCCTTCACTGTGCATGGCCCTCCTGGGCCAAGGCAACTTAAGAGGGAGAGGCAGGATCCAATTCATCATTGACTCCCGCTACCAAACCGACACGTAATATTCTATGATACCCACATATTACAAGATTCTCTAAAGCAGGATCTCACCCATGAGACAAGCGTTGAGGAATTTGGCTTCCATGATGCCCTCGTAGGTAATATCACCATATTCATGGATAATCTGCTTTATCTCCTCACGGAGACGCTGCTGATGTATGGGATGCTTGGCCAGTAGGAATGATGAGAAGGCGAGAGTAGACGCTGTGGTGTCGTAGCCAGCAATAAGGAACAACACACTCTGTGCCACGATACTTTTGTTGGTCAACACTGTAATGATATGATAACTTAGTTATGCTGTTAGTTATAAACTATAAACTTTTAAACTTGTTATAAACTATGTTTTATCAGATCCAAATTTTCCAGCTCTAACAGGATATTAAATAAGTACAATATTTAAACTATTATCCAAAGTTCAAAAATTATCATCACGAAAACTTTTCAATAAAGAGAAAAAAAGTCAAAATAAAATAAAGGAATCGTAGTGGATCATATATTAAGACTGACTTGAGATGCAATTCAATCATAATTTCCAATCGTTGCATCACAGTGATTGCTTTAACTAAGTATTTGTACTTAATATTGATTTGTGTTAAGCTGTAATATTGTGCAACCATTCGGTGGGTTGGTGGGTTGGTGGGTTGGTGGGCTGCTGGGTTGGTGGGCTGGTGGATTGATGGGTTGGTGGGCTGGTGGGTTGGTGAGCTGGTTGGTTGGTGGGCTGGTAAGCAGGTGGGTTGGTGAGCTGGTGGATTGGTGGGCTGGTGGGTTGGTGGGCTGGTGGATTGATGGGTTGGTGGGCTGGTGGGTTGGTGAGCTGGTTGGTTGGTGGGCTGGTAAGCAGGTGGGTTGGTGAGCTGGTGGATTGGTGGGCTGGTGGGTTGGTGGGCTGGTAAGCAGGTGGGTTGGTGGGCTGGCGGGCTGGTGGCTTGGTGGGATGGTGGGTTGGAGGGCAGTTGGGCTGGTGTCTTAGTGGGTTGGAGAGCTGGTGGGTTGGTGGGCAGGTAGGATGGTGGGCTGGTGTGTTTGTGGACTGCTGGGTTGGTGGGTTGGTGGGTTGGTGGACTGATGGGCTGGTTGGTTGGTGGGCTGGTAGGTTGGTGGGCTGGTGGGTTGGAGGGCTGGTGTATTGATGGGCTGGTGGGCAGATAGATTGGTGGGTTGGTTTGCTGGTGGGCAGATGGGTTGGTGAGTTGGTGGGCTAGTGGGAAGATGGGTTGGGGTTTGGTGGGCTGGTGCGTTGGTGGGATAGTGGGTTGGAGGGCTGGTGGGTTGGTGGGTTGATGGGCTGGTGGATTGGTTGGTTGTTGGGCTGGTAGGTTGTTGGGCTGGTAGGTTGGTGGGCTGGTGGGTTGGTGGGCTAGTGGGAAGATGGGTTGGTGGGTTGGTGGGCTGGTGCGTTGGTGGGATAGAAGGTTGGAGGGCTGGTGGGTTGGTGGGTGTTGTGATAGAAACACAGGCCTTATCTCTAGGCTTTATTGAACATAGAATCTTCATAGTACTTCTGCAACAACAAAATATAATGACTAGTACATCTAATAACGGCTTCTACAGGGATGGTGATGTCTTGCATATGTCAAGAGAAAAGTTATAACTACAGACCACATATTTAAACTCACCATGTAATCTGCATCATTAATATAGGGATAGAAGAGAAGAGAATCACACACCATGTGTTGGCGCCCATGACACACCAAACTGTTGTTGTTGTTAAGGGCCCCGAGAGGTGGTGCAGTATTATTCTGCTGCTGCTCCCCACAGGAGCAGTATCACTACAGTGGGCTGGTGGGTTGGTGGGCTGGTGGGCTGGTGGGTTGGTGCACTAGTGGGTTGGGAGTTAACTAAAAAAATACTGATAATATATCATCACTGACCTTGCTTAGACTGAGTGATGGGAATGTTGTTAACGTTAGTGACAGAAGAGTCGTGGTTGGTCTCCTGGGCAGTACGGTCCTGGGTAGTGGTGGACTGGTTGTGTGGGACAGTTGATGTGTCAGTAATAATGGGATGGCTAACACCAGCTCGAGCGTCCAAGAGCAAGTCCAAGTAATCACCCCGTCTTTGTCCTGCATTTCTGGCTGCAATTGTCTCTTCTACAACATTCGAAAAATATTTTATGGCTGGTGAATCTATTTTGATTCTCAGGGCATTACCGATCGTCGGGAACATGTTAAAAAGAGTAAATTTTAGGATCCTTAAAAAGGAAAAATTAAAAAACATTTCTGCATATTTGGAAAACTCTGGCACCTCGCTCTTAAAAGAATTACATTCAATACCAAAAGCACAGGATGCAATAGTATCCATAGTAAACCTTCCAAAGTTTACCTTCATGTCAACAAAAGGTTTGTTAGCTGCTTCTTTAAGAGAAAAAGAAACAAGAGCATCGGCCTTCTCACAGATCAGAGGAAACATGGAGCGCATCTTGCCAGACGTGAAAGTGGGACTCATGATCCCCCGGAGAGTCTTCCACTCATCTCCGGTAAGGTTACTCAGCATTATGTTTGAAATGCTTCCTTCTTCAGCTAGAAACTTTCGACGGTCCACGAAATGATCAAAATCCTTAACGAAGATGTTTTTGAGTAAGTCAGGATCGCCAACCATGAGAACAGGACGAAACAGCTCATACAGTCCACTGAGTGTTGAACCTCCATACTTGTGATACACCTGGAAACAAGTTCTCATCATTATGTGAGCGTATTAACCACCATTCTCACGCCTTTAAGAATTCTTAAAATTCCTAAATACTTTTTATTTTTATTATTTATTTAAAATAGTGATATACATTACCAAAATATGTAAGAGTTGATCTTACATCAAAAGCCCTGACAAGGATTTGGATGAAAATCATTAAGTGGTAAGTACAAACCTCATCGACATAACGCCATCGAGTCTGAGATAACGATAAAAGCTTGTGCAAATGTCCGAGGAAGGGAAGATAAGGAGGGGTTGAGACTCCTCGAGACGACCAGTAGCTGTGGCGCCAGCGGGAGTATGCCCAAGCTGCCATCACTACTCCGGCCACCAACAACCACACCTCTACTCCCATCCTGAAATCCATTTGAAAATAACTTACTATTTTCTAATGTATTGTGTCACTAATCCCAAGAACATCTCAATGTTTTATATTAATATTCTGTAAATTAAATCATCTCTTTGCCAATTTACCTTTCATCCCTCTGTCCCACCTTTCCGTCTTACCCTCATAAACACTCTCAGCTGAGGCTGACAGATTTCATCACTTGAGACAAGAAATTCTGTCTCTATGTAAATATCATAAAGGAAGAATAACAACACACTGCGGGTGTACATAAATTTTTATGTGTTTATGTTCAGTTTTATTTCAAAATTGAGTCAAGCAAGATAAAAGTCTGTAAAGATCCATTCATGAGATAGTAATGGATTTTTCTGATATTTTCTCCTATACAAATTATCTTAATGAACATATTAAGCAAAAATAATGTACACAGTTTAACCAAAATTAATTGTGTTGTTGAACATCAGTGAGTGAGATTGTTTCATGGTGTTCAGGTATAATTTTGTGGAATAATTGAAAAGATTATTTTAAAATTTGTATCAATAAGTACTGATAGGCATATGATTATTTTTAACTTTCTTTTTTTTGTTCTGTAACAATGACACATTTACAAAGTGTATGATAAGCTATCCCGTATAATAATAATTCATAAGAACATAAGAAAGAAGGAACACTGCAGCAAGCCTACTGGCCCATGCGAGGCAGCTCCCATTCTCCCACCGGCTTAAGCCAATGCTTTGACCTAGTCAGGTCAGTCACGTTCACTTCAGGGAGGAGCATGGCATCCGACATAGTAGCACAAGATAATCAGGTCCAACTCACATCCTTCGCTTCTATGACGGTACTCGGGAGTTTGTTCCACTCATCCACAACTTTATTACCAAACCAGTGCTTTCCTATATCCTTCCTGAATCTGAATTTTTCCAATTTAAAACCATTGCTACGAGTCCTGTCTATGCTAGATATTTTCAGCACGCTATTTACATCCCCTTTATTAATTCCTGTTTTCCGTTTATACACCTCGATCATATCCCCCCTAATTCTACGCCTTTCGAGAGAGTGCAGATTCAGGGCCCTCAGTCTATCCTCATAGGGAAGATTTCTGATACATCAGATCATCTTTGTCATCATCCTCTGTACGTTTTCCAGAGCATTTATGTCCATTCTGTAATACGGAACTGCGCAGCGTAGTCTAAATGAGGCCTAACCAAGGATACATAGAGTTGAAGAACAACCTGAGGACTTCTATTATTTATACTTCTAGATATGAAGCCAAGAATTCTGTTAGCTTTACTGCGAACACTAATGCACTGTTGTCTTGGTTTTAGATTACTGCTAACCAGAACTCCTAAATCCTTTTTGCAATCAGTAATATTAAGATCTACATTATTTAGTTTATATGTGGCATGGTTATTTTCCTGTCCAACTTTTAGAACTTTGCATTTGTCTATATTAAACTGCATCTGCCACTTCTCCGACCACTGCATCAATCTATTCAAATCATCCTGGAGTGTTCTAATGTCCTCATTAGAATGAACTGGACGGCCTATTTTGGTGTCATCAGCAAATTTATTCCTTCATCTATGTCGTTTATGTAAATTGTGAACAACAAGGAGCCCAACACTAACTCCACAACTGCTGGAAGAAACCTGTGAAGTTCCTAAGTGACAACACATTGTGACTTACTGAACAAATTCCTCTTAATATTAGTTAAGTCTCCTAACTCATACACAAAGCTCAACCTGTGTGATGGAAATGGAAGAGGAACATCAGTAAGCTTTTTTCTCAATATACAACTAACTTATGTACCCACTTTGGTAGATAGATGGTAGCTATCGAAGGGGGACATTTTTTGCGACCTAGGTGTTCTAAAAATTCCTACTTGTCTCTGTAACTTTGATAAATAATAATTATATTTGTTACCATTTACTTGTATGTATGTAATGAGATTCATCCAGGTAAATGTAATTTTCCATAATTTGCCCGTTGGTCCTTCAAACCGGATGTAATTAGTGAAGTCATTAATTACTTAATAATGAATTAATTACTTAATAATTATATGTGAAATGACAGAAGGTGGATGTTAGGTCCAAAAATTTACTTAATGTGTAGTGGATAATTATTATAATATTAATTTTGCTCAGCCAAGTCTGGCAAAGATTTATATTAGTGTATTTGTATAACATTAATTTTGCTAAGCCAAGTCTGGCAAGGATAAGCCAAGTCTGGCTAAGGTATATATTATGGTGTATTTAAAATTTATATTATAATTTTCTTACATGTGTAATTACTAAGCTCAAGTGTAGCTAACATTATTAATGTGTATTTAAAATTTATATTATAATTTTCTTACATGTAATTGCTAAGCTCAAGTGTAGCTAGGATTTATTCAAAGGTAAGTTGTAATGGTGCAGAGTAGTAGTAGTAGTAGTGAGAATGTAGCCACTGAGAGGTCAGGTCCCTCTCAGATCCAACAGTTCTCACTTGAAAAGGTTGTCCAAGGTGTTTTCTGTACCAAGATGCCATGTGTTGCAGTGTCTGACAAGATGAATATCAAAATGGTATACAATACCGACAGGTTGGTAGGTAAGACACATAGGCAACAGTTAGGCAACTTAAAGTTGCCATTTACAGTTAGGCAACTTAAAGTTGCCTAACTGTTGCCTATGTGTCTTACCTACCAACCTGTCGGTATTGTATACCATTTTGATGTTCATCTTGTCAGACACTGCAACACATGGCATCTTGGTACAGAAAACACCTTGGACAACCTTTTCAAGTGAGAATTTGTGGCCCGGTGGCCTGGTGGCTAAAGCTCCCGCTTCACATACGGTGGGCCCGGGTTCGATTCCCGGCGGGTGGAAACATTTCGACAAGTTTCCTTACACCTGTTGTCCTGTTCACCTAGCAGCAAATAGGTACCTGGGTGTTAGTCGACTGGTGTGGGTCGCATCCTGGGGGACAAGGTTGAGGACCCCAATGGAAATAAGTTAGACAGTCCTCGATGACGCACTGACTTTCTTGGGTTATCCTGGGTGGCTAACCCTCCGGGGTTAAAAATCCGAACGAAATCTTATCTTATCTTATCTTATCTGAGAGGGACATGACCTCTCAGTGGCTACATTCTCACTACTACTACTACTACTCTGGAACTGAACTTCTCCAGGCTGAGGGACTGACAACCTCAAATTCTACGACTTCAAGGGTAATGGACTGATTACATCGTCTTCACATCTCTACTGTTCCTGCCTACTTTCTGTATTCGACTGAAGAAGCCTACTGTGTAGGTGAATAGTTTCGGAATAAAGTTGCCTAACTGTTGCCTATGTGTCTTACCTACCAACCTGTTGGTATTGTATACCATTTTGATGTTCATCTTGTCAGACACTGCAACACATGGCATCTTGGTACAGAAAACACCTTGGACAACCTTTTCAAGTGAGAACTGTTGGATCTGAGAGGGACATGACCTCTCAGTGGCTACATTCTCAATACTACTACTACTACTCTGCACCTCTCCTTCCGACAGTATTTAAGTCTCCGTAAGTTGTAATATTGCCTTCATGAATTGCATAATTTAGAACATAATCAGTGCTATTAATTAAGTTGAATTTAATACATTGCATCATGGCTGAAAATGAGGAAATTAATGTAGAAGACAAACATATGGAATATAAGCAAAAAAGCATCACTGCAGGCTAGAAAATGTCATGTAAGAAAAGCATACAGTAAGTATTTGGAATTAATGAATCAAGAAACTGTGAATACTGATGATTAAAAATTGTATTTAGATGCTTTAGGGAATAGATATGATTCATACAAATTATATTACAATAAATATGAAGATTTGTTAGTAAACTGTGTAGATGAGACTGGAGTAGATCTTATGATTAATCAATATTATGAATTAGAGGAAAAGATTCTTGTAAAAGTCAGGCCTTGAATAAATTAAAATGTATAAACCAGGCAGTTAATCAATCTGCTCCAACAAATAAGATGTCTTTGCCAAAACTCCCAGAATTATGTTTACCTGTATTTAATCCTGGAGAAAACTGGGAGAAGTTTTGGTCAATTTTTAAAGCAGCTGTGCATGATAGGAGTGACCTAGCCTGTGTAACTAAATTATTTTACCTCAAAGGACAGATAAGAGATGCTCACATACTCTCACAAGCCTTTCCCAATGTAGATGATTCTTACAAAGAAGTAGTTGACTTGTTTAAGGTTACTTATGGTAATATAGAACAAAGTAGGTTGGATCTAGTGAATATCATTGTTAATTTAAAATCTCCAGATCACACTTACAAAGGTTTACAGCAGTTTAGAGTTAAACTGGAGAGCAATCTCAAAACATTCAGTAATAAATACAATCTGAAGGAATCAGACTGGTTATTGAGTGCCATTGTACAGAATAAATTAAGCTGTAAAACACTTGAATGGCCCTCAAACAAATATCACAAGGGTTATTTTGGACTGGAGGAAATAAGACTAGGTCTACAAGAATTAATTGTTCAGTTACAGACCAGCCAACCAACTCATTTTAAAGATGCAACACATAATAACTCTGAGGTATCTGTAAAGTTTCACAAAGGGAAAAATTATCCCAATGTTAATAATCAAAATTCATTTCCTAAAAAGAGTTGCATAGGTGCATATCAAGTAGCAAGAATCAGAAATAATGATTCTCCACAAGGTAAGAAGAATAAGTACCCTCCTAAGAGTAGCCCAGTTAATAAGAAACCAGTCAAAGAAAAGAGAGATTGTCTCTTCTGCATGGGTACTCACTTTTCTAAGAATTGCAGTGCATACAATTCATGGAATGATAAAGTTGAAAGATTGGAGAAACTTGGCAGATGCATCAGATGTCTAAGTAATCACAATGAAAAGGACTGTCATGCCAAATTAAACAACTGTTATCAATGTCACAAAGGAAGACACCATATAGTCAAGTGTAAGGGTCTATATGATAATGTTGATAATAATGATAATGTTGACAATCCTGACACAACAGTGGTTAATGTAAAAATTGCTGCTAATGTTAATAATGATGGTTTTGCTGAAGTAGCCTTACCTGTGTTACAGGTAAAAATTGATGATAAAAGACATAAATAAAAAATGTAACTGCATTATTAGACCAGGGATCACAGCGTACTTTCATAAAACGTAAATGTCTTGATGGTATGAAAGTACAGATGGGAGATCCTGCAACTCTAAAATTATCTGGTTTTCTCTCAGATAAAAGGGCTCAATTGTATGACACTGTTTATGTAACTGTCAGGTTGGGCAATGAGAAAAAACCTGTTAATGCAGTAATAGGGCTTAGTAAAGCTACAGAAAGACTTTCATATGATAAAATTTAGCACCTTCTGGTGTAAATGATGATTCTGTAGGCCCAATAAATATTTTTATAGGTAGTGACTATTATGCCTCCTTTGTAAAGGGTATGGTAAAGAAATGGTGTCATCCTTTTAAAGACTGCAGGAGGCCATGTAATGTATGGTAGGATTCCTCTTAATAATGAGGTCCTGATGAGGTTTTTTCAAGGGTTCTTAAGGAATGCAAAATGGAACTCTGTGAACCATTAACTAATATTTTTAATTTATCTCTTCAAACAGGTGTAGTGTCTGATATGTGGAAGATGGCTAATGTAATTCCTATTTTTAAAACAGGGGACAAGTCGTTACCATCTAATTACCGCCAAATAAGCCTGACCTCAATTGTAGGCAAATTACTAGAGTCAATTATAGCTGAGATTATAAGAAGCCATCTCAATAAGCATAGCTTGATTAATGATACTCAGCATGGATTCACAAGAGGCCGGTCTTGTCTAACTAATTTATTAACTTTCTTCAGTAAAGCTTTTGAGGCTGTTGACCACGATAAAGAGTTTGATATTATTTACTTAGATTTTAGTAAGGCTTTTGGTAGAGTTCCACACCAGAGACTGTTAAAGAAAGTGGCAGCTCATGGCATTGGGGGAAAAGTGCTCTCATGGATCGAATCATGGCTCATAGACAGGAAGCAGAGAGTGTCCATAAATGGGGTTAAATCCGAGTGGGGATCTGTAACAAGTGGCGTTCCACGGGGATCAGTCATGGGCCCGTTGTTGTTTATAATATATATCAATGACCTTGATGAGGGAATTACTAGTGATATGAGCAAATTCGCCGATGACACAAATATAGGTAGGATAATTGATTCAAACGTAGACGTTAAGGAACTTCAGGAGGATTTAAACAAACTATATTCTTGGTCAGAAAAGTGGCAGATGCAGTTCAGTGTAGATAAATGCAAGGTTCTGAAGCTCGGGAGTGTCCATAACCCTAGCACTTTTAAGTTAAATGATGTAGAACTTAGCCATACAGATTGCGAAAAGGACTTGGGGGTTATGGTGAGCAGCAACCTTAAACCAAGACAGCTATGCCTAAGCGTACATAATAAGGCAAATAGATTACTGGGATTTATATCAAGAAGTGTAGGCAACAGAAGTCCAGAGGTCATACTGCAGCTTTATACATCATTAGTAAGGCCTCACCTAGATTATGCAGCTCAATTCTGGTCTCCATATTACAGAATGGACATAAATTCGTTAGAAAACATTCAGAGTACGATGACTAAATTAATACATAGCATTAGAAATCTTCCTTATGAAGAAAGATTGAAGACTCTTAAGTTACATTCACTTGTTAGACGAAGAATGAGGGGAGACCTGATGGAAGTGTATAAGTGGAAGATAGGTATTAATAAAGGGGATATTAATAAGGTCTTGAGGATATCTCTCCAAGAGAGAACCCGCAGTAATGGATTTAAATTGGATAAGTTTAGATTTAGAAAGGACATAGGAAAGTATTGGTTTGGAAATAGGGTGGTTGATGAGTGGAAGAGTCTACCTAGTTGGGTTATTGAGGCTAGGACTTTGGGTAGTTTCAAATTTAGGTTGGATAAGTACATGAGTGGGAGGGGTTGGATTTGAGTGGGACTTGCACATCAGAGCTTATTTCTTGGGTAGCATTGAAAATTGGGTTGATCAAATGTTTTGTTAGTGGGATGAATTGTAGAGGACCTGCCTAGTATGGGCCAACGGGCCTGCTGCAGTGTTCCTCCTTTCTTATGTTCTTATGTAGAGGAAACTATAAATACTGTAACTGTGTGCCTTACTCATGAAATCGTGCCCCAGTATAATTCTTCCATAGAGGATGGTGTTGAGCCAGTGCATAAATTGTGGGAATTAGACAGTATTGGAATAAATGTAAATGAAGAAAGTCCAGACGATTCTTTTGCTCAGGAACAATACCCGAGAGATGTAAAATTTGAATTTGGACAATACTGGGTACGACTTCCGTGGAGACTGAACCATACAGAATGGCATATGGACAATTAAAGGCTCAGCTCCACGAACTGATTGTGAAGGCTTACTCAGCCCTGTAACAACTTCAGACAGTATTACCAAGGCTGGCTCATCCTCAGGAAAATTAATGAATAGAAAAAGAACAAAAACTGACAAACATAAACACTTTATTATTTAGAAAATTTAAAATATAAAACACTTAAATATGAAATATTGATCCTACCTTAAAGAAAATGAAAAATGAAAAATATAAATGATATCTGAATTCAATGCTAATATATCTATATAAAACTTGGGTGTCTGGTGTTGGTGACACTGCGTGTTGTTGAAATCGTAGCCGTTGCCGCTGATGGGGGGGGGGGTGTCGCAGGTGTTGACAACCCACCGGATCGTTCTTCACAGATTTTATAGCCATCAATAATCCGTCCAGATTACAGGAAAGCAGGTTTTTTCCACTGCAATGATGAGGGGTTATATCCTGCTACTTGCATACACAAACAGGTAAGTGGATCAGAATTTGGGACGTCTCAGAACGTTAGTCCGTCTCCTTCAATTCTACTCGTTGATTAGCAGGTGACCCTCTCCGTCCTTTCAAGCTATAAAGAGAGACATATTACCCACTGCTTAAGAAATCACTCTCCATGATGAGTACAATACCTAAAAGATGTGGTGATTTTTAAAACATTTTAACCTATCAAGACTGAAAGGACTAAGTTAATTATTGGTCAAAAGTGAAGCTTTCAACCAATAAGTCCACTAAAATATGATCAGGCATGTACTTACAGTAGTGTTGGGAGCTGTGAGTCGAGTGATTTACTGTTTGACTGGAGCCCCACACGTCACCTTTCGCGGGGGGGGGGGAAGAGGGAGGGGAAGGGATAGCGGGAGCTAGACTGACCCTACCTTAACAAGCAGCCGGAAATCAAACTATCACTTTCGGGGAAGGGGAAAAAGGGGGGGGGGATAGCGGGAGCTGGACTAACCCTACCTTAACAAGTAGCCGGCAATGAAACTATTGTTACTATATACTCCGTCGCTACTCCTATCTATTGAACTTTTCCCTCACACTCCCCTATACCAAGACTTATAGTCAAGGAGTATAAGAAGAATAGGTGAGGAAAAAGTTCTAACATGTGGAAGTCGCATAAGGTAACAAATCTTCTACTGACTGTCACGACTTAACCAGTCAGAGAAATAATTGGATGAACCATTGATATACACAATATGGAACTTAAAAGCCTGGAGTGCCAATGTCCACCTCAAGAGGCGACTGTTGGTTCCCTTAAAAGTTTCTAGTTATATCAAAGGTTTGTGATCCGTTTCTTTTCCCAGCAAATAAAATTTAAATTTGGAGATACCCCACACAAGGGCTAAACATTCCTTTTCTTTTGTGTAGTATCTCGTTTCTGCGGGAAGGAGTTTCTGGCTTAGGAAGCATACAGGGAAGGGAGTACCATCATGGTATTGTAGTAGCACCACACCTAAGCCAGTATTGGAGGCATCAGTTCTTAAACAAAATGTTTTATTAATATCTGGAATCTTAAGTATAGGGTCTTTCGAAAAGATACTTTTAATCTCATTAAACTTTTCCCGAGCTACGTCGGAAAGTTCAAGAGGTTCCTTCACAGACTTTTTAAGGAAGTCGGATAAGATGCCTGTAAGATCAGTAAGGTTCAGGATAAACCGTGCATAAAAATTTACAGAACCAAGAAAGCTATGCATGAGCTTCTTGGTTTTGGGGAATTTAAATTCTAATAAAGCTTTGATCTTACTGGGGAGAGGCTGCAGAGAGTTATTAGAAAGTATCAGTCCAAGATATCTAATCTTGTTATACCCAAGGAAGCATTTCTTCGGCTTGGCAGTGAGGCCATGTGAGCGTAACCTACGCAAAACTGATACTCCAAGAACACCTTCAAAAATACTCTTGCACATCATTTGAACACCATCAAAAACATCATCAAACTCCTTTGAATACTCGAAAATACACCACTGAATACTACCAAAACACCACTGAATACTACCAAAACACCACTGAATACTACTAAAACACCACTGAATACAGTCAAAAGACCACCAAAATCACCATAAACTAAGATCAACATTTACCTATGAATACTCCAAAAACATCATTTGAACACATTTAAAAACATCATCAAACTCCTTTGAATACTACCAAAACACCACTGAATACTGCCCAAACACTAAAAATCACCAAAACTAAGATCAACACTACCAGCTAATACCCATTTTATAGAAATCCCCACAAATTTTTTTCTTAAATGTAATGCACATTCCTCCCTACACTCACTAAATTTCTAATAAAATCCATCTCCTCAAATCCACATAGTTTAATATTATACTCATAACCCACTATTTTTCTCATTTTAACTATTTCTTCAGAAAAAAGTCACCCGCATTTTGACTCAGTAATATTCACAACATGTCACAAATTTTTAGAAAACACTCATTTTTATAAATATATCACAAACACATCCAACTAAGATATGATATAAATCACATTTTAGTCACATTCCCTCGATTTCGGTAATATGAACAAAATGTTTGGGATAACATTGGAACATTTCCAAATTACATTGGAGCATGTTCAAAAATATATTGGAACAGTTCCAAAATACATTAGAGTATTCCAGAATTACTTTGATCGACTCCATTTTTGGATATTTCCAAATTAGTTTTGGAGACTTTATCTTAAAATCGAACATTATTTTCTTGTTGGTAAACACACTCAATGGTAGAAATATTTACTCGATTTCCGGATAGAAACACAATCCTCGCTCTGAGAGACTCCTTGAGCTTATATGGCTTACCCCAAAGTATTGCGTCATGATTTTTGTACAACCCCCTCCGGCGATGCCATGAAATGGTGTTCACACCCAAGGTAGAAAATCACATACTCATTGCGTATCTCCTTACAACGCACCTGTGTGTAATGGAAATAAATGGTATAAAATACCGACACAATGGAAATATAAACACAAATGCAGTATAATGTGATCCTTTATTGACAACGTTTCACCCACACAGTGGGCTATCTCAAGTCACACACGGATCTACCTGGGGTTGGAAGGTACGAGAGTATTTATAGTCATGTTGAGGTCAGGTAGATCATCAGCTGCAGCATTCTCCACCTGACCTCAACATGACTATAAATACTCTCGTACCTTCCAACCCCAGGTAGATCCGTGTGTGACTTGAGAAAGCCCACTGTGTGGGTGAAACGTTGTCAATAAAGGATCACATTATACTGCATTTGTGTTTATATTTCCACCTGTGTGTAATCATGAATAAGTGATATAACATTTGTATTCTACCTCAATACTTTTTTCATGGTAAGGTTTGATTGATTTAAAATTTATCATGTCTTAAGAATTTTTATTAAACATTTCTCTTTTTAATGAATGATTCATCATATATTATTAATCTTGGTGTAACAACCCGCTCTAAACATCATTAAATCCTCCTCTAGGGCTTTTTCTTCCAAGCCCCGTCACATCGATACCTGTAAATGTTAATATTTTTTTTTATTTCATTAGCATATAATGGGGAGAATTTTGCATCATCACCTGTAAAAGATATAAACCAACTAAAAGTTACATTTTTTTTTTCATTATCCCAAACATATGCCTCTCAAGTGTTACATTTCTCTCTTCAAGTTATAATTACTTCCTCATAATAATAATTTAAATGAATTAAACCACTGATAAAAGGTAAATAATTTTGCTTACCTTATAAGTTACTCACACATTAGGTTCAATGTTTTTAATATAATGTTTAATATCTGTGAAAAGTTCTCTCCAAATTAATTTCCACTTCTTTGTGTTGTACCATCTATGCAAAATGCACAGATTATACTGTCTATTAAATATTTGACTGACAAAGTTGTCAGATACATTGCTTTCCAAAATATAATATACCAGATCGTCACTCCATTCCGTTACCATTTCATCAATGAATTTATGTGAATCAAGTTCATTTTCTAACCAGTTTTTAACTCGTTGAAAATTCTTTTCACTCAATGATTCACCATCTTTCCTTAAGAGTTGATTGACAGTGTTGAAAAATTCCAACCAAGGAAGATCTTTCACCGTTTCACAAATAACAATGAAATCTCCAAGTTTCCCCATATTAGATGCTTTCCATGCGGTTCCCTGACAATGTCTGGGGTGACTTACACACAACTCTCCCATACACATAAAGAGTTGCTAAACAGTATTAAATGAAAATTTCATTAAACTTACCTAAACTAGGATCAGCTATTTCAAAATCCATTTTCGCAATCAATTTTTTGGGCTTTGGTATAATAAAAGTTTGAGATAAATGACTACTCCATTCACATTCTTGTAGCAATAAATTTTCCAATATTTCTTCACTCCATCGTTGAGTCGTTTCTCGTACCTCAGCTACAATCTCTTCTTTTGAGAGAACACGTTCCGCATCAACTCTTTTTAGAATGGGTTCGACTCTCTTAATTGTATACAACATTTCTATAAACACCACACTAGTATGTTTTGTCGCAACCACCTCCATATTTCTTCTGCTCAAGCAATTCCTTACCATTTCACTCCAAATATTTATACCAAAAATTTCAATCATTTTCATCGAATATCCTTTTTTTTTTTTTTAATAATACTAATACACATTACAGGGGATTTCTTAAAAGCATATATATTATCCATCGTATATTTCAATTAATATGTTTAGCCATTGTTAACTTTCCTTATTTTTTAGTAAAAAGAAATATTCAGACTATTTTTTTTGGCAACACTACTCGCTTGTGACGTCACGCTCCACCAAACAGGATTGAGCATCTTCCCATTATTAACTTAAAAGCATAATCATACTGTGTCCCCTTAACTTAAATGAACTAAAAGCGTGACGTCACTATCCATCAACATGTTACAACAGGATAGAACATCTTCCCATTATTAACTTAAAAGCATAATCATACTGTGTCCCCTTATTAACTTAACTGAACAAAGATAGGCCGTATAATTCACTCTGAGGAGGATATCAATGAACTCCAGGACGACTTGAACAAATTAATGTCTTGGTCTGAGAAATGGCAGATGAAGTTTAATGTGGATAAGTGTAAGGTACTTGCCCTTGGTAATGAAAATAACCCTCGAAGCTATAATCTAGGTGAAGTAGAGCTTGGTCATACAGAATGTGAAAAAGACTTGGGAGTCATGGTAAGCAGAAATCTAAAGCCAAGACAGCAGTGCCTCAGTGTGCGCAACAAGGCCAACAGATTACTTGGATTTATCTCAAGAAGTATAAGTAACAGAAGTCCAAAAGTTATTTTGCAGCTCTATACATCACTAGTGAGGCCTCATTTAGATTATGCTGCTCAGTTTTGGTCCCCTTACTACAGGATGGACATAGACTCATTAGAGAACATACAGAGAAGAATGACTAAAATGATTTACTGTGTAAGGAACCTCCCGTATGAAGATAGACTTAAAGCCTTAAATCTCCACTCTCTGGAGAGGCGTAGAATGAGGGGAGATATCATTGAAGTGTATAAGTGGATGACGGGCATAAACAAGGGAGACATTAATAAAGTACTGAGGGTGTCGAACCAGGTAAGAACCAGGAATAATGGATTTAAGTTGGATAAATTTAGATTTAGAAAGGACATAGGTAAGTATTGGTTTTCTAACAGAGTTGTAGATGCGTGGAACAGTCTTCCCAGTGGGGTGATAGAGGCTAGGACCTTGGGTAGCTTTAAGAAGAGACTGGACAAATATATGAGTGGGAGGGGCTGGGTTTGATTGGTGTCAAGGGGTACGGGAGTTATTTCTTGAGTAGCTTTAGGTAGATGTCGTTTTGATAAGGACCTGCCTCATATGGGCCAGTAGGCCTTCTGCAGTGTTCCTACATTCTTATGTTCTTATGTTCTAAAGCATGACATCACGATACTCATTGATCAAATTATCAATGAGTATCTTACCTTTAATTGTTTTCGTGCATTTCCAGATATGTACCATCGGTATAGTAATAACAAGTCATAATACCGTTGAAGTAAGTTATGATTACACTCTTCAGGATCCAACAAACGCATTACCAATTCCAATCATTTGCTAGAAATCAACACAGTTGGTGAAGTTCCCCTATGGGGGTTTGTTCATCTATCATCCACGATACAACTTTTCATAATTTTTCTTGCTAAGATCACCTCCTCCGGATAAGACTTTACATATTAAAGGTTCATATTCATTCCACTTAAGATTCTTCGCCTCATCAAAGAGATCCAACAAATGTTTAACTATCCCCATCCTGTATGACACTAAACTCGTGGTGGTTCATTCACCTATCATCATGGTGATGCCACGTAGTGTTTTCATGGAACAAATTTCTCTACACATATAGTTATAAAAACTACTAACTCGACAACCCTCGTGGTGAAAAGAGTATAAGAAGACACATCTGTATCGAGTTAAAAAGAGTATTTAGATGGAGACTTCAGATCTACGTAAGTTCCCTGGACCATAAAAATTCAAGTGAGATTTTTGTTATAGTCTAAAAAAAATTTGTGTTAGAGTCATCTTGTGTTTAAGTTAACAAGACGAAAAGTTCAATTAATAAGAGGAAGTTACAAGTGAAAAAAAAAAAATTTGTTACAGAAGCAAAAGTGTCTACACATCACTGATCTGATAAAGAAATTATTAATTCAATAGAAGACCTTGATCACACCCCTCCAAAACGAAGGAAGGTGACTGAACAATATCTCACCAATAAAGAAATGCAATGAAAGCAATGAAAGACTTTGAACGTGATTTTTTAATGAGATATTATTGAGTAAATTCACCCACAATGTAATTTTTAGAAATTCTAATGAGAAATATTTTTTTTCATTTGTTGAGTAACAAACTTAATTTTTGGGATATAATACTATATTTTATCAAAATTACAGGTAAAGAAGAAACAAAAGATGAAGAAAAATATCTTTTGTTAATGAAAGGTAATATTACGAAAGATTTTAGTGGCAGTGATAAAATTCTTTTAGTACAACAAGCAAATTGTTGTGCTGTTAAATTGAAAAAGGGAGGTCTTGCTGATGCTTTAAGTCAGGTTTTACCACTTAGCAATCCCTATTTATTTAGATCACCTGGATGTCATAAAGCAAATCTAGCTAGTGAAGTCACTCGTGATAAATTTGGGAGCATAAAATTTGTAAATAATGGAAAAAATAACCCCATGATTGCCAATATGTTCGCACAGTATGCGATGGGACCTCCACGTAAGTATTATATGAACTGTAAAGTTGATAAGACCTACTACAATACATGCAAATATTTAGATACAAAGAAAGATCGTGAGATTATATTCAAAGAGTGCATGAATGATCTTGTTAAGTGGATATTAACAGATCCCAATGGGATTGTAATGGAAAAAGTTGTGTTTCCAGAAGGAATTGGATGTGCTTCAGCTGGAGGTGATTGGCATGCATATCTTAAAATCATTCATGATTTTGCAAAGGAATTAAAAAAACAACGTAGAAATATTGTCATTATTGTAAAATATGGCAAATAAAATATCTCCATAATACTTTTTTTGTTTTATTCACCATCACTCTAAAACATTATTAGGCAACTGAATAGAGATCATACGTCTGGCAGGAATGGTGATGAGTATAAACAACTCTGATCATTGTTGTTCATACATTAGTACCTCTTCCACCAGGGCATGACTAACCTATTGGAGACAAACAATAGGATGGAAAAATATTTTAAAATTGAAGAAGGAAAATTGTACGATGAAAAATATTGTTGTGACAACGTCTGCATTATTTTTCATGCGAATTGTGTTGCTATAAAAGGATATGGTGCAAGTTATTATTTGGGTAAGAAATATCCTTATGCTGATGTGTATCGGAGTAGAGAACCATTATTTAATCTGAGAAGATGCAGAGTTGAAGATCGTGATACTCCTGGAACTGTTATCGATTTTGAACCTTCGCCGGATCAAAGAAAATTGAATCTTCCTTATTTAGCAGCCATAATAAGCCAATTTGGTATTGCTGGACCATTGGAGGAAAATACCATTTCTCAAAATTTAATTGAAAAATCAAGAGATTCCCATTTGGTGTATGGCTTAAAGAGAGATACTCTCGCAGACAGAATAAGATATTTCAAGGAAGCCATTGAGAGAGTCATAAAAAGTGTGAAAGACAATAAAAATATAAGAGAGGTTATCTTTCTGAAAGGTATTGGGAGGTATGAAACTTCAAATGATTATATAAACCCATACTCGAAGATATGATAATGAAATTTAAGGAAGAAAGCATTCGTACAACAATGGTTGTCAGAGAAGAAATGAAAAACATTAACCAAGGTCAAGAATTACAAGACGATTCGAAGTTATTGTCTTCTAGAATTGAAGGAAGTGCTTGGTATCCCTCATGAGGTAAGCAAAATTATTTACCTTGTATCAGTGGTTTAATTCATTTAAATTATTATTATGAGGAAGTAATTATAACTTAAAGAGAGAAATATATTTGAACTAATATATAACTCATATTTACCTCTTTGTGAAATGTGTTACTTACCATTTCGGCCTTCTCTCTCTACCTGAACACCAAGAATCATGTCTACCATAATGATTGCTTCATTTATCAAGAAGAAAAGTAGGATTATGCTTTTAAATTAATAATGGGAAGATATTTAAGTTAACAAGAAGAATACTGATGTATCACTTGAGAGGCATATGTTTGGGATAATGAAAAAAAAAATGTAACTTTTAGTTAATTTATATATTTTACAGGTGATGATACAAAATTCTCCCCATTATATGCTAATGAAATAAAAAAAATATTAACATTTACAGGTACCGATGTGACGGGGCTTGGAAGAAAAAGACCTAGAGAGGAGGATTTATGATGTTTAGAGCGTGTTGTTACACCAAGATTAATAATATATGATGAATCATTCATTAAAAAGAGAAATGTTTAATAAAAATTCTTAAGACATGATGAACTTTAAATCAATCAAACCTTACCATAAAAAAAGTATTGAGGTAGAATACAAATGTTATATCTCTTATTCATGATTACACACAGGTGCGTTGTAAGGAGATACGTAATGAGTATGTGATTTTCTACCTTGGGTGTGAACACCATTTCATGGCGTCGCCGGAGGGGGTTGTACAAAAATCATGACGCAATACTTTGGGGTAAGCCATGTAAGCTCAAGGAGTCTCTCAGAGCGAGGATTGTGTTTCTATCCGGAAATCGAGTAAATATTTCTACCATTGAGTGTGTTTACCAACAAGAAAATAATGTTCGATTTTAAGATAAAGTCTCCAAAACTAATTTGGAAATATCCAAAAATGGAGTCGATCAAAGTAATTCTGGAATACTCTAATGTATTTTGGAACTGTTCCAATATATTTTTGAATATGCTCCAATGTAATTTGGAAATGTTCCAATGTTATCGCAAACATTTTGTTCATATTACCGAAATTGAGGGAATGTGACTAAAATGTGATTTATATCATATCTTAGTTGGATGTGTTCGTGATATATTTATAAAAATGAGTGTTTTCTAAAAATTTGTGACATGTTGTGAATATTACTGAGTCAAAATGAGGGTGACTTTTTTCTAAAGAAATAGTTAAAATGAGAAAAATTGTGGGTTATGAGTATAATATTAAACTATGTGGATTTGAGGAGATGGATTTTATTAGAAATTTAGTGAGTGCAGGGAGGAATGTGCATTACATTTAAGAAAAAAATTTGTGGGGATTTCTATAAAAAGGGTATTAGCTGGTAGTGTTGATCTTAGTTTTGGTGATTTTTAGTGTTTGGGCAGTATTCAGTGGTGTTTTGTTAGTATTCAAAGGAGTTTGATGATGATTTTAAATGTGTTCAAATGATGTGCAAGAGTATTTTTGAAGGTGTTCTGGGAGTATTCAGTGGTGTTTTGGGGGTGTTCGAATGATGTTTTTAAAGCATTCAGTGGTTATTGATGGTGTTTTTGGTAGTGTTCAAAGTAAAGTGAGTTGTTTGTGTGTGTTAGGTGGTCATAGAATTTTGTGAATATCTTGGTTACAGTGATTTTAGTGGATTTGAGATGGGTGATGAGATGCATTTGTGGATGTGAAATGTGATTTTTGTGTTCGGTGGGAGTCCATTTTGAATGCTTACCCCCAAAGGGGGGAATCCAAAAACTTGATCCGAGGAGATGGGTATGGAGAGGATTTTACTAGAGTTTTAGTAATGTAGGGAGGAATGTGCATTACATTTTAAAATTCAATAAAAAGAAGGGGAAAAATTTGTATCGAAAGAGGAAAAATTGTGAATAAATTGTTAAGTGATGAGGGTTGTGGGTATTGTTGTCGAACTAGAGATACAAAAAAGATGTTATAAGTGGGTTGTTGTTGTGGGTGATGTGGGTTGTGGGGTGTTGTGGGGTGTTGTGGGTTGTGGGTGTTGTGGGTTGTGGGTGTTGTTGTCGAACTAGAGATGCCGAAAAGTGGTTATAAGTTGTGGGTTGTTGTTGTGGGTTGTGGGTGATGTGGGTTCTGGGTGTTGTGGGATGTGGGTGTTGTGGGTTGTGGGCGTTGTTGTCGAACTAGAGATATCGAAAAAGAGGTGATTCCGTTGTAAGTGCTCGTGTGTGTTTGGTTTGTGTTCATGTTTTTTGCGCTCATGTTATGTCTTAGTTGGAGGTGAGTGTACTCATAGAAATTGGTAATCTTCTTGGTTATAGTGATTTGAGGGGATTTGTGTGAAAATGGGTGTTAGTCTGTGGTGTTGATCTTAGTTTATGGTAATTTTGTTGGTGTTTTGAGTGTATCCAGTGGTGTTTTAGTAGTATTCAGTGGTGTATTTGGGAGTACTCAAATGGTGTTTTGAGACTATTCAAAGGCGTTTTTGAAGGTGTTCAAATGATGTGCAAGAGTACTTATGAAGGTGTTCTGGGAGTATTCAGTGGTGATTTGTTGCTGTTCAAATGATGTTTTGAAGTAATCAAAGGTAATTGATGGTGTTTTTGATGTTGTTCAAAGTAAAGTGTGGTGTGTGGGTGTGTTAGTTTTGGTAAAATGTCTCATGTGATAAGTGTTTGAGTTAGTTTTTGTGATAATGTTGTGAAGTCTGGAGACTGAGGGAGGAGTTTGGGTAATGAGTTGTAATTTAATGAAATAATATAAGTGTAGATAAATTAGAGATGTCAAATCTTATTTTTGAGTATTCAAAATGATATTTTGGAAGTGTTTCGGTGTTGTTTGGAAATGTTCAAAGGTATTTTTGTGAGTATTCAATGATTCATGAGAGTGTTCGAAGTAATCTGGGGGTTGTTCTGTAGTGAGATGATAAAGGTTATCGAAGAGAGAATAAATCTTAAGAGATTAAGAAAAGGTGGTCTCAAATGATGATGTATGAGAGTGTTTTGAAGGTGTTCAAAGTAAAGTGAGGTGTGTGTGTGTGTGTGTGTATGTGTGTGTGTATTATCTTCGTAATATGTAAAATTGTGACTAGCGAATTTATCGAAAAGTGGTTATAAGTTTTAAGTGTTGTGGTGACTTTTTCTGATGAATTAGTTAAAACGAGAAAAATTGTGGGTTATGAGTGAAAATTGTGAGATGTTGGTGGGAGAGTGAGGGTTTGGGAGTGTGGAGAAGGTTACTTCGTGGGGGAGTGACCTGAGATGTTATCTGGGATCGGTCAGATAAGATTCGCCAGACTTTTTCTGATGAAATAGTTAAAACGAGAAAAATGTCTAGACTTGAGGAGAGTGAATCTTTTGTTGTATTTTATAAAGAAATTGTGGGTATTAACGGAAAAATGTGGAATTATTTGGGTTATCCTGGGTTAAGAGTGAAAATGTGTAATGTTTTCCCTATGTTGTATATGAAATGTGTGATACTGAGATGGTGACGACGAAGAAGATCCAGAACAAAATGCACAGAATTTCTTCAAGAGAAAAAGAATTACTCTACGTTGATTTTAGTTAATGAATTGTACCTTTTTTCAATGAATTTGAATTTTTTTTGTTGGATGTATATGAAATGTATATGAAATGCATTGGTTGTATAATAAATAAATAAATGAAAATATTGTGTATTAGTGTTATCCTGCATTTTAAGTTAATGTTTGATCGACAAGATTCAGCCTGTTTGTGTGAGGTCATCACGTGACGTCACTGACACAGGGGGAGCCTATTTGGTCGACAAGATTCAGCCTGTGTGTGAGAGGTCATCACGTGACGTCACTGACATAGGGGGAGCCTATTTGGTCGACAAGATTCAGCCTGTGTGTGAGGTCATCACGTGACGTCACTGACATAGGGGGAGCCTATTTGGTCGACAAGATTCAGCCTGTGTGTGAGAGGTCATCACGTGACGTCACTGACATAGGGGGAGCCTATTTGGTCGACAAGATTCAGCCTGTGTGTGAGAGGTCATCACGTGACGTCACTGACATAGGGGGAGCCTATTTGGTCGACAAGATTCAGCCTGTATGTGTGAGGTCATCACGTGACGTCACTGACGGCCGAGTAAACACAGGTGGGGTGACGTCACACTTGTTTAGACCTGTAGTAAGAGAAAGTACCATGCCCCATAGGAGGAGTTCAATTGAATGCTTATCCCCAGAGGAGAAATCCGAAAAACTTGATCCAAGGAGATGGAGGAGAAATACTTGGGGTAGAAGTGGATGGTGGGAGGGGTGTTGATCCGAGGAATTGGAGCAGGGAATTTGGGATGCAAGTAGGAGTCTATTTTGAATGCTTACCCTTAGAGGGGGAATCCAAAAACTTGATCCGAGGAGATGGAGTCTTTGTATTATTGATATCGAGAAAAAGTTGATCCAAGGAAGTAGAGCAGGAATATTTGGGGTAGAAGTGGGTGGTGGGAGGTGTGGGGGAGGGTGTTGATCCGAGGAGATGGAGCAGGAATATTTGGGGTGGAAGTGGGTGGTGGGAGGGGTACCCATAGGGGGAAACTCAAAAACTTGATCCAATGAGATGGAGTCTTTGTATTATTGACATCGAGAAAAACTTGATCCAAGGAGATGGAGCAGAAATTTTGGGATGGGGGTGGTGTAAGGGAGAGCGTTGATCCGAGGAGATCATAAGAAAATGAAATTAAAAAAAAAAATCGAAAAAAATTTGGGATGGGGGTGAAAGTGGGATCCGAGGAGATGGAGACCATAAGAAAATGAAATTAAAAAAAAATTCGAAAAAAATCGGAAGGGGTGAAAGTGGGATCCGAGGAGATGGAGACCATAAGAAAATGAAATTAAAAAAAAATTCGAAAAAAATCGGAAAAAAAATTCGGGGAGCGGGGGCGATCCGGACGACGGTGCAGAAGGCACTGCAGAAGGTGCGGGCGGGCGCGAGTGCGGGCGTGGGGCGGGCGTGGGGCGGCCGGTGGTAGGGCGGGCGCGCGGGCGTGGAGACCGCTGAGAGGAGGAGACCGTACTGTGGGAGACCATACAGAAGAAAACTATACTACTTATATATATAAATATATATATATATATATATATATATATATATATATATATATATATATATATATATATATATATATATATATATATATATATATATATATATATATATGCAATAAGATCACAGTAAACAGGTGATTTCAGAATATGCAAAACAACCACTGTGAAAGAATAGAGAAATTCCAAGTGCTTTCGTGACTACTCACATTATCAAGCAACAATGTTCCTTGATAATGTGAGAAGTCACGAAAGCGCTTGGAATTTCTCTATTCTTTCAGAGCGGTTGTTTTGCATATATATATATATATATATATATATATATATATATATATATATATATATATATATATATATATATATATATATATAAATATATATATATATATATATCAACAAGTCGGCCGTTTCCCACCGAGGCAGGGTGACCCAAAAAGAAAATCCCCAAAATGAAAATACTTTCATCATTCAACACTTTCACCTCACTCACACATAATCACTGTTTTTGCAGAGGTACTCAGAATACATGAGTTTAAAAGTATATACGTATAAAGATACACAACATATCCCTCCAAACTGCCAATATCCCAAACCCCTCCTTTAAAGTGCAGGCATTGTACTTCCCATTTCCAGGACTCAAGCCCGGCTATATAAAATAATAACCGGTTTCCCTGAATCCCTTCACTATTACCCTGCTCACACTCCAACAGATCGTCAGGCCCCAAATACCATTCGTCTCCATTCACTCCTATCTAACACGCTCATGCTATAAAAACAACAGTGACCTTCCAAGGTTTTTTGTGATTTCTCATATTATCAAAGAGCACAGACAATATCTGATGTTACCAGCAACAGGGAAAAGCTGAAGATAACAAGAATTTTAAAATACTGTTGATTGTTTTGTCACTGGTATGCGGTAAAGCAGATAATGAGTGTACTTGAAAGTCAGCTTCCCTATCTGCATCATGATTACACTACTTGATATAATCAGACCATGGGTCGAAAGAGCTCTTGTAAATCATATTAGAGTTCAGGCTTCACAGACGCTTTAAAAAAGGTCTAAAGAACAGGTGAGACCAGCAAAAATATTCCTCATTATATTACTTGTTCGTTTGTTTGGTAATGTAAGTTTGACAGGAACGTGAATATTTTCATCAGTTATGTCAAGTTATATTAGTGACCTTGACTGCAGCATAATACACAGTCATGTGACAGCGTCAACACTGCCACTCACCACTAACAACACAGTCATGTGACAGCGTCAACACTGCCACTCACCACTAACAACACAGTCATGTGACAGCGTCAACACTGCCACCCACCACTAACAACACAGTCATGTGACAGCGTCAACACTGCCACCCACCACTAACAACACAGTCATGTGACAGTGTCAACACTGTCACCCACCACTAACAACACAGTCATGTGACAGTGTCAACACTGTCACCCACCACTAACAACACAGTCATGTGACAGTGTCAACACTGTCACCCACCACTAACAACACAGTCATGTGACAGTGTCAACACTGTCACCCACCACTAACAACACAGTCATGTGACAGTGTCAACACTGCCACCCACCACTAACAACACAGTCATGTGACAGTGTCAACACTGCCACCCACCACTAACAACACAGTCATGTGACAGTGTCAACACTGCCACCCACCACTAACAACACAGTCATGTGACAGTGTCAACACTGTCACCCACCACTAACAACACAGTCATGTGACAGCGTCAACACTGTCACCCACCACTAACAACACAGTCATGTGACAGCGTCAACACTGCCACCCACCACTAACAACACAGTCATGTGACAGCGTCAACACTGCCACCCACCACTAACAACACAGTCATGTGACAACGTCAACACTGTCACCCACCACTAACAACACAGTCATGTGACAGCGTCAACACTGTCACCCACCACTAACAACACAGTCCTGTGACTGTGTCAACACTGTCACCCACCACTAACAACACAGTCATGTGACAGCGTCAACACTGGCACCCACCACTAACAACACAGTCATGTGACAGCGTCAACACTGCCACCCACCACTAACAACACAGTCATGTGACAGCGTCAACACTGTCACCCACCACTAACAACACAGTCATGTCACAGCGTCAACACTGCCACCCACAAGTAACAAGACAGTCATGTGACAGCGTCAACACTGCCACTCACCACTAACAACACAGTCATGTCACAGCGTCAACACTGCAACTCATCCCTAACAACACAGTCATGTGACAGCGTCAACACTGCCATCCACCACTAACAACAGTCATGTGATAAAGTCAACGCTGCCACTCACCACTAACAACAGTCATGTGATAAAGTCAACACTGCCACTCACCACTAACAACAGTCATGTGATAAAGTCAACACTGTCACCCACCACTAACAACACAGTCATGTGATACCGTCAACACTGCCACCCACAACTAACAACACAGTCATGTGACAGCGTCAACACTGCCACCCACAACTAACAACACAGTCATGTGACAGCGTCAACACTGCCACCCACAACTAACAACACAGTCATGTGACAGCGTCAACACTACCATTCACCCCTAACAACACAGTCATGTGACAGCGTCAACACTGCCATCCACCACTAACAACAGTCATGTGATAAAGTCAACACAGCCACTCACCACTAACAACAGTCATGTGATCAAATCAACACTGCCACTCACCACTAACAACAGTCATGTGGTAAAGTCAGCACTGCCACTCACCACTAACAACAGTCATGTGATAAAGTCAACTCTGCCATCCACCACTAAGAACACAGTAATGTGATAAATTCAACACTGCCATCCACCACTAACAACACAGTCATGTGATAAAGTCAACACTGCCATCTACCACTAACAACACAGTCATGTGATAAAGTCAATACTGCCATCTACCACTAACAACACAGTCATGTGATAAAGTCAATACTGCCATCCACCACTAACAACACAGTCATGTGAAGAAGTCAATACTGCCACACACTGCTAACAACACAGTCATGTGATAAAGTCAACACTGCCATCCACCACTAACAACACAGTCATGTGATAAAGTCAATACTGCTATCTACCACTAACAACACAGTCATGTGATAAAGTCAATACTGCCATCCACCACTAACAACACAGTCATGTGATAAAGTCAACACTGCCATCCACCACTAACAACACAGTCACGTGATAAAGTCAATACTGCCATCTACTACTAACAACACAGTCATGTGATAAAGTCAACACTGCCATACACCACTAACAACACAGTCACGTGAAGAAGTCAACACTGCCACACACTGCTAACAACACAGTCATGTGATAAAGTCAACACTACCACACACCACTAACAACACAGTCATGTGAAGAAGTCAATACTGCCACACACTGCTAACAACACAGTCATGTGATAAAGTCAACACTGCCACACACCGCTAACAACACAGTCATGTGATAAAGTCAACACTGTCACACACCGTTAACAACACAGTCATGTGATAAAGTCAACACTGCCACACACCACTAACAACACAGTCATGTGATAAAGTCAACACTGCCACACACCACTAACAACACAGTCATGTGATAAAGTCAACACTGTCACACACCACTAACAACACAGTCATGTGATAAAGTCAATACTGCCATCTACCACTAACAACACAGTCATGTGATAAAGTCAACACTGCCACACACCACTAACAACACAGTCATGTGATAAAGTCAATACTGCCATCTACCACAAACAACACGGTCATGTGATAAAGTCAACACTGCCACACACCACTAACAACACAGTCATGTGATAAAGTCAACCCTGCCACCCACAACTAACAACACAATCATGTGATAAAGTCAACACTGCCATCTACCACTAACAACACAAACATGTGATAAAGTCAACACTGCCACTCACCACTAACAACAGTCATGTGATAAAGTCAACACTGCCACACACCACTAACAACAGTCATGTGATAAAGTCAGCACTGCAACTCACCACTAACAACAGTCATGTGATCAAGTCAACACTGCCACTCACCACTAACAACAGTCATGTGATAAAGTCAACACTGTCACCCACCACTAACAACACAGTCATGTGATACCGTCAACACTGCCACCCACAACTAACAACACAGTCATGTGACAGCGTCAACACTACCACCCACAACTAACAACACAGTCATGTGACAGCATCAACAATGCCACCCACAACTAACAACACAGTCATGTGACAGCGTCAACACTACCATTCACCCCTAACAACACAGTCATGTGACAGCGTCAACACTGCCATCCACCACTAACAACAGTCATGTGATAAAGTCAACACTGCCACTCACCACTAACAACAGTCATGTGATCAAGTCAACACTGCCACTCACCACTAACAACTGTCATGTGATAAAGTCAACTCTGCCATCCACCACTAAGAACACAGTAATGTGATAAATTAAACACTGCCATCCACCACTAACAACACAGTCATGTGATAAAGTCAACACTGCCATCTACCACTAACAACACAGTCATGTGATAAAGTCAATACTGCCATCTACCACTAACAACACAGTCATGTGATAAAGTCAATACTGCCATCCACCACTAACAACACAGTCATGTGAAGAAGTCAATACTGCCACACACTGCTAACAACACAGTCATGTGATAAAGTCAACACTGCCACACACCACTAACAACACAGTCATGTGAAGAAATCAATACTGCCACACACTGCTAACAACACAGTCATGTGATAAAGTCAACACTGCCATCCACCACTAACAACACAGTCATGTGATAAAGTCAACACTGCCATCCACCACTAACAACACAGTCATGTGATAAAGTCAATACTGCCATCTACCACTAACAACACAGTCATGTGATAAAGTCAACACTGCCATCCACCACTAACAACACAGTCATGTGATAAAGTCAATACTGCCATCCACCACTAACAACACAGTCATGTGATAAAGTCAACACTGCCATCCACCACTAACAACACAGTCATGTGATAACGTCAATACTGCCATCTACCACTAACAACAGTCATGTGATAAAGTCAACACTGCCACACACCACTAACAACACAGTCACGTGAAGAAGTCAATACTGCCACACACTGCTAACAACACAGTCATGTGATAAAGTCAACACTACGACACACCACTAACAACACAGTCATGTGAAGAAGTCAATACTGCCACACACTGCTAACAACACAGTCATGTGATAAAGTCAACACTGCCACACACCGCTAACAACACAGTCATGTGATAAAGTCAACACTGTCACACACCGCTAACAACACAGTCATGTGATAAAGTCAACACTGCCACACACCACTAACAACACAGTCATGTGATAAAGTCAACACTGCCACACAGCACTAACAACACAGTCATGTGATAAAGTCAACACTGTCACACACCGCTAACAACACAGTCATGTGATAAAGTCAACACTGCCACACACCACTAACAACACAGTCATGTGATAAAGTCAACCCTGCCACCCACAACTAACAACACAATCATGTGATAAAGTCAACACTGCCATCTACCACTAACAACACAGTCATGTGATAAAGTCAACACTGCCACACACCACCAACAACACAGTCATGTGATAAAGTCAACACTTCCACCCACAACTAACAACACAATCATGTGATAAAGTCAACACTGCCATCTACCACTAACAACACAGTCATGTGATAAAGTCAACACTGCCACTCACCACCAACAACAGTCATGTGATAAAGTCAACACTGCCACACACCACTAACAACAGTCATGTGATAAAGTCAGCACTGCAACTCACCACTAACAACAGTCATGTGATAAAGTCAACACTGCCATCCACCACTAACAACAGAGTCATGTGATAAAGTCAACACTGCCATCCACCACTAACAACACAGTCATGTGATAAAGTCAACACTCCCATCCACCACTAACAACAGAGTCATGTGATAAAGTCAACACTGCCACCCACCACTAACAACACAGTCATGTGACAGCGTCAACACTGCCACTCTCCTCTAACAACACAGTCATGTGACAGCGTCAACACTGCCACCCACCACTAACAACACAGTCATGTGACAGCGTCAACACTGTCACCCACCACTAACAACACAGTCATGTCACAGCGTCAACACTGTCACCCACCACTAACAACACAGTCATGTGACAGCGTCAACACTGCCATCCACCACTAACAACAGTCATGTGATAAAGTCAACACTGCCACTCACCACTAACAACAGTCATGTGATAAAGTCAACGCTGCCACTCACCACTAACAACAGTCATGTGATAAAGTCAACACTGCCACTCACCACTAACAACAGTCATGTGATAAAGTCAACACTGTCACCCACCACTAACAACACAGTCATGTGATGCCGTCAACACTGCCACCCACAACTAACAACACAGTCATGTGACAGCGTCAACACTGCCATCCACCACTAACAACAGTCATGTGATAAAGTCAACACTGCCATCCACCACTAACAACAGTCATGTGATAAAGTCAACACTGCCACTCACCACTAACAACAGTCATGTGGTAAAGTCAGCACTGCCACTCACCACTAACAACAGTCATGTGATAAAGTCAACACTGCCATCCACCACTAAGAACACAGTAATGTGATAAAGTCAACACTGCCATCTACCACTAACAACACAATCATGTGGTAAAGTCAATACTGCCATCTACCACTAACAACACAGTCATGTGATAAAGTCAACACTGCCACACACCACTAACAACACAGTCATGTGATAAAGTCAACACTGCCATCCACCACTAACAACACAGTCATGTGATAAAGTCAACACTGCCACACACCACCAACAACACGGTCATGTGATAAAGTCAACACTGCCACACACCACTAACAACACAGTCATGTGATAAAGTCAACACTGCCACACACCACTAACAACACAGTCATGTGATAAAGTCAACACTGTCACACACCACTAACAACACAGTCATGTGATAAAGTCAATACTGCCATCTACCACTAACAACACAGTCATGTGATAAAGTCAACACTGCCACACACCACTAACAACACAGTCATGTGATAAAGTCAATACTGCCATCTACCACAAACAACACGGTCATGTGATAAAGTCAACACTGCCACACACCACTAACAACACAGTCATGTGATAAAGTCAACCCTGCCACCCACAACTAACAACACAATCATGTGATAAAGTCAACACTGCCATCTACCACTAACAACACAGACATGTGATAAAGTCAACACTGCCACTCACCACTAACAACAGTCATGTGATAAAGTCAACACTGCCACACACCACTAACAACAGTCATGTGATAAAGTCAGCACTGCAACTCACCACTAACAACAGTCATGTGATCAAGTCAACACTGCCACTCACCACTAACAACAGTCATGTGATAAAGTCAACACTGTCACCCACCACTAACAACACAGTCATGTGATACCGTCAACACTGCCACCCACAACTAACAACACAGTCATGTGACAGCGTCAACACTACCACCCACAACTAACAACACAGTCATGTGACAGCATCAACAATGCCACCCACAACTAACAACACAGTCATGTGACAGCGTCAACACTACCATTCACCCCTAACAACACAGTCATGTGACAGCGTCAACACTGCCATCCACCACTAACAACAGTCATGTGATAAAGTCAACACTGCCACTCACCACTAACAACAGTCATGTGATCAAGTCAACACTGCCACTCACCACTAACAACTGTCATGTGATAAAGTCAACTCTGCCGTCCACCACTAAGAACACAGTAATGTGATAAATTAAACACTGCCATCCACCACTAACAACACAGTCATGTGATAAAGTCAACACTGCCATCTACCACTAACAACACAGTCATGTGATAAAGTCAATACTGCCATCCACCACTAAAACACAGTCATGTGAAGAAGTCAATACTGCCACACACTGCTAACAACACAGTCATGTGATAAAGTCAACACTGCCACACACCACTAACAACACAGTCATGTGAAGAAATCAATACTGCCACACACTGCTAACAACACAGTCATGTGATAAAGTCAACACTGCCATCCACCACTAACAACACAGTCATGTGATAAAGTCAACACTGCCATCCACCACTAACAACACAGTCATGTGATAAAGTCAATACTGCCATCTACCACTAACAACACAGTCATGTGATAAAGTCAACACTGCCATCCACCACTAACAACACAGTCATGTGATAAAGTCAATACTGCCATCCACCACTAACAACACAGTCATGTGATAAAGTCAACACTGCCATCCACCACTAACAACACAGTCATGTGATAACGTCAATACTGCCATCTACCACTAACAACAGTCATGTGATAAAGTCAACACTGCCACACACCACTAACAACACAGTCACGTGAAGAAGTCAATACTGCCACACACTGCTAACAACACAGTCATGTGATAAAGTCAACACTACGACACACCACTAACAACACAGTCATGTGAAGAAGTCAATACTGCCACACACTGCTAACAACACAGTCATGTGATAAAGTCAACACTGCCACACACCGCTAACAACACAGTCATGTGATAAAGTCAACACTGTCACACACCGCTAACAACACAGTCATGTGATAAAGTCAACACTGCCACACACCACTAACAACACAGTCATGTGATAAAGTCAACACTGCCACACAGCACTAACAACACAGTCATGTGATAAAGTCAACACTGTCACACACCGCTAACAACACAGTCATGTGATAAAGTCAACACTGCCACACACCACTAACAACACAGTCATGTGATAAAGTCAACCCTGCCACCCACAACTAACAACACAATCATGTGATAAAGTCAACACTGCCATCTACCACTAACAACACAGTGATGTGATAAAGTCAACACTGCCACACACCACCAACAACACAGTCATGTGATAAAGTCAACACTTCCACCCACAACTAACAACACAATCATGTGATAAAGTCAACACTGCCATCTACCACTAACAACACAGTCATGTGATAAAGTCAACACTGCCACTCACCACCAACAACAGTCATGTGATAAAGTCAACACTGCCACACACCACTAACAACAGTCATGTGATAAAGTCAGCACTGCAACTCACCACTAACAACAGTCATGTGATAAAGTCAACACTGCCATCCACCACTAACAACAGAGTCATGTGATAAAGTCAACACTGCCATCCACCACTAACAACACAGTCATGTGATAAAGTCAACACTCCCATCCACCACTAACAACAGAGTCATGTGATAAAGTCAACACTGCCACCCACCACTAACAACACAGTCATGTGACAGCGTCAACACTGCCACTCTCCTCTAACAACACAGTCATGTGACAGCGTCAACACTGCCACCCACCACTAACAACACAGTCATGTGACAGCGTCAACACTGTCACCCACCACTAACAACACAGTCATGTCACAGCGTCAACACTGTCACCCACCACTAACAACACAGTCATGTGACAGCGTCAACACTGCCATCCACCACTAACAACAGTCATGTGATAAAGTCAACACTGCCACTCACCACTAACAACAGTCATGTGATAAAGTCAACGCTGCCACTCACCACTAACAACAGTCATGTGATAAAGTCAACACTGCCACTCACCACTAACAACAGTCATGTGATAAAGTCAACACTGTCACCCACCACTAACAACACAGTCATGTGATGCCGTCAACACTGCCACCCACAACTAACAACACAGTCATGTGACAGCGTCAACACTGCCATCCACCACTAACAACAGTCATGTGATAAAGTCAACACTGCCATCCACCACTAACAACAGTCATGTGATAAAGTCAACACTGCCACTCACCACTAACAACAGTCATGTGGTAAAGTCAGCACTGCCACTCACCACTAACAACAGTCATGTGATAAAGTCAACACTGCCATCCACCACTAAGAACACAGTAATGTGATAAAGTCAACACTGCCATCTACCACTAACAACACAATCATGTGGTAAAGTCAATACTGCCATCTACCACTAACAACACAGTCATGTGATAAAGTCAACACTGCCACACACCACTAACAACACAGTCATGTGATAAAGTCAACACTGCCATCCACCACTAACAACACAGTCATGTGATAAAGTCAACACTGCCACACACCACCAACAACACGGTCATGTGATAAAGTCAACACTGCCACACACCACTAACAACACAGTCATGTGATAAAGTCAACACTGCCACACACCACTAACAACACAGTCATGTGAAGAAGTCAATACTGCCACTCACCGCTAACAACACAGTCATGTGATAAAGTCAACACTGCCACACACCACTAACAACACAGTCATGTGATAAAGTCAACACTGCCACACACCGCTAACAACACAGTCATGTGATAAAGTCAACACTGTCACCCACAACTAACAACACAGTCATGTGATAAAGTCAGCACTGCCACACACCACTAACAACACAGTCATGTGATAAAGTCAATACTGCCATCTACCACTAACAACACAGTCATGTGATAAAGTCAACACTGCCACCCACAACTAACAACACAGTCATGTGATAAAGTCAGCACTGCCACACACCACTAACAACACAGTCATGTGATAAAGTCAACACTGCCACCCACAACTAACAACACAGTCATGTGATAAAGTCAACACTGCCATCCACCACTAACAACAGAGTCATGTGATAAAGTCAACACTGCCACTCACCACTAACAACACAGTCATGTGATAAAGTCAACACTGCTACTCACCACTAACAACGCAGTCATGTGATAAAGTCAACACTGCCACCCACAACTAACAACACAGTCATGTGATAAAGTCAACACTGCCACACACCACCAACAACACAGTCATGTGATAAAGTCAACACTGCCATCCACCACTAAGAACACAGTAATGTGATAAATTCAACACTGCCATCCACCACTAACAACACAGTCATGTGATAAAGTCAACACTGCCACTCACCACTAACAACACAGTCATGTGATAAAGTCAACACTGCCATCTACCACTAACAACACAGTCATGTGATAAAGTCAATACTGCCATCAACCACTAACAACACAGTCATGTGATAAAGTCAACACTGCCACACACCACTAACAACACAGTCATGTGATAAAGTCAACACTGCGACACACCACTAACAACACAGTCATGTGATAAAGTCAACACTGCCACACACCACTAACAACACAGTCATGTGATAAAGTCAACACTGTCACACACCACTAACAACACAGTCATGTGATAAAGTCAATACTGCCATCTACCACTAACAACACAGTCATGTGATAAAGTCAACACTGCCACACACCACTAACAACACAGTCATGTGATAAAGTCAATACTGCCATCTACCACAAACAACACGGTCATGTGATAAAGTCAACACTGCCACACACCACTAACAACACAGTCATGTGATAAAGTCAACCCTGCCACCCACAACTAACAACACAATCATGTGATAAAGTCAACACTGCCATCTACCACTAACAACACAGACATGTGATAAAGTCAACACTGCCACTCACCACTAACAACAGTCATGTGATAAAGTCAACACTGCCACACACCACTAACAACAGTCATGTGATAAAGTCAGCACTGCAACTCACCACTAACAACAGTCATGTGATCAAGTCAACACTGCCAATCACCACTAACAACAGTCATGTGATAAAGTCAACACTGTCACCCACCACTAACAACACAGTCATGTGATACCGTCAACACTGCCACCCACAACTAACAACACAGTCATGTGACAGCGTCAACACTACCACCCACAACTAACAACACAGTCATGTGACAGCATCAACAATGCCACCCACAACTAACAACACAGTCATGTGACAGCGTCAACACTACCATTCACCCCTAACAACACAGTCATGTGACAGCGTCAACACTGCCATCCACCACTAACAACAGTCATGTGATAAAGTCAACACTGCCACTCACCACTAACAACAGTCATGTGATCAAGTCAACACTGCCACTCACCACTAACAACAGTCATGTGGTAAAGTCAGCACTGCCACTCACCACTAACAACTGTCATGTGATAAAGTCAACTCTGCCATCCACCACTAAGAACACAGTAATGTGATAAATTAAACACTGCCATCCACCACTAACAACACAGTCATGTGATAAAGTCAACACTGCCATCTACCACTAACAACACAGTCATGTGATAAAGTCAATACTGCCATCTACCACTAACAACACAGTCATGTGATAAAGTCAATACTGCCATCCACCACTAACAACACAGTCATGTGAAGAAGTCAATACTGCCACACACTGCTAACAACACAGTCATGTGATAAAGTCAACACTGCCACACACCACTAACAACACAGTCATGTGAAGAAATCAATACTGCCACACACTGCTAACAACACAGTCATGTGATAAAGTCAACACTGCCATCCACCACTAACAACACAGTCATGTGATAAAGTCAACACTGCCATCCACCACTAACAACACAGTCATGTGATAAAGTCAATACTGCCATCTACCACTAACAACACAGTCATGTGATAAAGTCAACACTGCCATCCACCACTAACAACACAGTCATGTGATAAAGTCAATACTGCCATCCACCACTAACAACACAGTCATGTGATAAAGTCAACACTGCCATCCACCACTAACAACACAGTCATGTGATAACGTCAATACTGCCATCTACCACTAACAACAGTCATGTGATAAAGTCAACACTGCCACACACCACTAACAACACAGTCACGTGAAGAAGTCAATACTGCCACACACTGCTAACAACACAGTCATGTGATAAAGTCAACACTACGACACACCACTAACAACACAGTCATGTGAAGAAGTCAATACTGCCACACACTGCTAACAACACAGTCATGTGATAAAGTCAACACTGCCACACACCGCTAACAACACAGTCATGTGATAAAGTCAACACTGTCACACACCGCTAACAACACAGTCATGTGATAAAGTCAACACTGCCACACACCACTAACAACACAGTCATGTGATAAAGTCAACACTGCCACACAGCACTAACAACACAGTCATGTGATAAAGTCAACACTGTCACACACCGCTAACAACACAGTCATGTGATAAAGTCAACACTGCCACACACCACTAACAACACAGTCATGTGATAAAGTCAACCCTGCCACCCACAACTAACAACACAATCATGTGATAAAGTCAACACTGCCATCTACCACTAACAACACAGTCATGTGATAAAGTCAACACTGCCACACACCACCAACAACACAGTCATGTGATAAAGTCAACACTTCCACCCACAACTAACAACACAATCATGTGATAAAGTCAACACTGCCATCTACCACTAACAACACAGTCATGTGATAAAGTCAACACTGCCACTCACCACCAACAACAGTCATGTGATAAAGTCAACACTGCCACACACCACTAACAACAGTCATGTGATAAAGTCAGCACTGCAACTCACCACTAACAACAGTCATGTGATAAAGTCAACACTGCCATCCACCACTAACAACAGAGTCATGTGATAAAGTCAACACTGCCATCCACCACTAACAACACAGTCATGTGATAAAGTCAACACTCCCATCCACCACTAACAACAGAGTCATGTGATAAAGTCAACACTGCCACCCACCACTAACAACACAGTCATGTGACAGCGTCAACACTGCCACTCTCCTCTAACAACACAGTCATGTGATAGCGTCAACACTGCCACCCACCACTAACAACACAGTCATGTGACAGCGTCAACACTGTCACCCACCACTAACAACACAGTCATGTCACAGCGTCAACACTGTCACCCACCACTAACAACACAGTCATGTGACAGCGTCAACACTGCCATCCACCACTAACAACAGTCATGTGATAAAGTCAACGCTGCCACTCACCACTAACAACAGTCATGTGATAAAGTCAACACTGCCACTCACCACTAACAACAGTCATGTGATAAAGTCAACACTGTCACCCACCACTAACAACACAGTCATGTGATGCCGTCAACACTGCCACCCACAACTAACAACACAGTCATGTGACAGCGTCAACACTACCATTCACCCCTAACAACACAGTCATTTGACAGCGTCAACACTGCCATCCACCACTAACAACAGTCATGTGATAAAGTCAACACTGCCATCCACCACTAACAACAGTCATGTGATAAAGTCAACACTGCCACTCACCACTAACAACAGTCATGTGGTAAAGTCAGCACTGCCACTCACCACTAACAACAGTCATGTGATAAAGTCAACACTGCCATCCACCACTAAGAACACAGTAATGTGATAAAGTCAACAATGCCATCTACCACTAACAACACAATCATGTGGTAAAGTCAATACTGCCATCTACCACTAACAACACAGTCATGTGATAAAGTCAATACTGCTATCTACCACTAACAACACAGTCATGTGATAAAGTCAATACTGCCATCCACCACTAACAACACAGTCATGTGATAAAGTCAACACTGCCATCCACCACTAACAACACAGTCATGTGATAAAGTCAACACTGCCACACACCACCAACAACACGGTCATGTGATAAAGTCAACACTGCCACACACCACTAACAACACAGTCATGTGATAAAGTCAACACTGCCACACACCACTAACAACACAGTCATGTGAAGAAGTCAATACTGCCACTCACCGCTAACAACACAGTCATGTGATAAAGTCAACACTGCCACACACCACTAACAACACAGTCATGTGATAAAGTCAACACTGCCACACACCGCTAACAACACAGTCATGTGATAAAGTCAACACTGTCACCCACAACTAACAACACAGTCATGTGATAAAGTCAGCACTGCCACACACCACTAACAACACAGTCATGTGATAAAGTCAATACTGCCATCTACCACTAACAACACAGTCATGTGATAAAGTCAACACTGCCACCCACAACTAACAACACAGTCATGTGATAAAGTCAGCACTGCCACACACCACTAACAACACAGTCATGTGATAAAGTCAACACTGCCACCCACAACTAACAACACAGTCATGTGATAAAGTCAACACTGCCATCCACCACTAACAACAGAGTCATGTGATAAAGTCAACACTGCCACTCACCACTAACAACACAGTCATGTGATAAAGTCAACACTGCTACTCACCACTAACAACGCAGTCATGTGATAAAGTCAACACTGCCACCCACAACTAACAACACAGTCATGTGATAAAGTCAACACTGCCACAAACCACCAACAACACAGTCATGTGATAAAGTCAACACTGCCATCCACCACTAAGAACACAGTAATGTGATAAATTCAACACTGCCATCCACCACTAACAACACAGTCATGTGATAAAGTCAACACTGCCACTCACCACTAACAACACAGTCATGTGATAAAGTCAACACTGCCATCTACCACTAACAACACAGTCATGTGATAAAGTCAATACTGCCATCAACCACTAACAACACAGTCATGTGATAAAGTCAACACTGCCACACACCACTAACAACACAGTCATGTGATAAAGTCAACACTGCGACACACCACTAACAACACAGTCATGTGATAAAGTCAACACTGCCATCCACCACTAACAACACAGTCATGTGATAAAGTCAACACTGCCACACACCACTAACAACACAGTCATGTGAAGAAGTCAATACTGCCACACACTGCTAACAACACAGTCATGTGATAAAGTCAACACTACCACACACCACTAACAGCACAGTCATGTGAAGAAGTCAATACTGTCACACACTGCTAACAACACAGTCATGTGATAAAGTCAACACTGCCACACACCGCTAACAACACAGTCATGTGATAAAGTCAACACTGCCACCCACAACTAACAACACAGTCATGTGATAAAGTCAACACTGCCACACACCGCTAACAACACAGTCATGTGATAAAGTCAACACTGCCACACACCACCAACAACACAGTCATGTGATAAAGTCAACACTGCCATCCACCACTAAGAACACAGTAATGTGATAAATTCAACACTGCCATCCACCACTAACAACACAGTCATGTGATAAAGTCAACACTGCCACTCACCACTAACAACACAGTCATGTGATAAAGTCAACACTGCCACACACCGCTAACAACACAGTCATGTGATAAAGTCAACACTGCCACCCACAACTAACAACACAGTCATGTGATAAAGTCAACACTGCCACACACCACCAACAACACAGTCATGTGATAAAGTCAACACTGTCACCCACAACTAACAACACAGTCATGTGATAAAGTCAACACTGCCATCTACCACTAACAACACAGTCATGTGATAAAGTCAGCACTGCAACTCACCACTAACAACAGTCATGTGATAAAGTCAACACTGCCATCCACCACTAACAACAGAGTCATGTGATAAAGTCAACACTGCCATCCACCACTATCAACACAGTCATGTGATAAAGTCAACACTGCCATCCACCACTAACAACAGAGTCATGTGATAAAGTCAACACTGCCACCCACCACTAACAACACAGTCATGTGACAGCGTCAACACTGCCACTCACCCCTAACAACACAGTCATGTGACAGCGTCAACACTGCCACTCACCTCTAACAACACAGTCATGTGACAGCGTCAACACTGCCACCCACCACTAACAACACAGTCATGTGACAGCGTCAACACTGTCACCCACCACTAACAACACAGTCATGTCACAGCGTCAACACTGTCACCCACCACTAACAACACAGTCATGTGACAGAGTCAACACTGCCATCCACCACTAACAACAGTCATGTGATAAAGTCAACGCTGCCACTCACCACTAACAACAGTCATGTGATAAAGTCAACACTGCCACTCACCACTAACAACAGTCATGTGATAAAGTCAACACTGTCACCCACCACTAACAACACAGTCATGTGATGCCGTCAACACTGCCACCCACAACTAACAACACAGTCGTTTGACAGCGTCAACACTGCAATCCACCAGTAACAACAGTCATGTGATAAAGTCAACGCTGCCACTCACCACTAACAACAGTCATGTGATAAAGTCAACACTGCCACTCACCACTAACAACAGTCATGTGATAAAGTCAACACTGTCACCCACCACTAACAACACAGTCATGTGATGCCGTCAACACTGCCACCCACAACTAACAACACAGTCATGTGACAGCGTCAACACTACCATTCACCCCTAACAACACAGTCATTTGACAGCGTCAACACTGCCATCCACCACTAACAACAGTCATGTGATAAAGTCAGCACTGCCATCCACCACTAACAACAGTCATGTGATAAAGTCAACACTGCCACTCACCACTAACAACAGTCATGTGGTAAAGTCAGCACTGCCACTCACCACTAACAACAGTCATGTGATAAAGTCAACACTGCCATCCACCACTAAGAACACAGTAATGTGATAAAGTCAACACTGCCATCTACCACTAACAACACAATCATGTGGTAAAGTCAATACTGCCATCTACCACTAACAACACAGTCATGTGATAAAGTCAACACTGCCACACACCACTAACAACACAGTCATGTGATAAAGTCAACACTGCCATCCACCACTAACAACACAGTCATGTGATAAAGTCAACACTGCCACACACCACCAACAACACGGTCATGTGATAAAGTCAACACTGCCACACACCACTAACAACACAGTCATGTGATAAAGTCAACACTGCCACACACCACTAACAACACAGTCATGTGAAGAAGTCAATACTGCCACACACCGCTAACAACACAGTCATGTGATAAAGTCAACACTGCCACACACCACTAACAACACAGTCATGTGATAAAGTCAACACTGCCACACACCGCTAACAACACAGTCATGTGATAAAGTCAACACTGTCACCCACAACTAACAACAGTCATGTGATAAAGTCAGCACTGCCACACACCACTAACAACACAGTCATGTGATAAAGTCAATACTGCCATCTACCACTAACAACACAGTCATGTGATAAAGTCAACACTGCCACCCACAACTAACAACACAGTCATGTGATAAAGTCAGCACTGCCACACACCACTAACAACACAGTCATGTGATAAAGTCAACACTGCCACCCACAACTAACAACACAGTCATGTGATAAAGTCAACACTGCCATCCACCACTAACAACAGAGTCATGTGATAAAGTCAACACTGCCACCCACAACTAACAACACAGTCATGTGATAAAGTCAACACTGCCACACACCACCAACAACACAGTCATGTGATAAAGTCAACACTGCCATCCACCACTAAGAACACAGTAATGTGATAAATTCAACACTGCCATCCACCACTAACAACACAGTCATGTGATAAAGTCAACACTGCCACTCACCACTAACAACACAGACATGTGATAAAGTCAACACTGCCATCTAGAACTAACAACACAGTCATGTGATAAAGTCAATACTGCCATCAACCACTAACAACACAGTCATGTGATAAAGTCAACACTGCCACACACCACTAACAACACAGTCATGTGATAAAGTCAACACTGCGACACACCACTAACAACACAGTCATGTGATAAAGTCAACACTGCCATCCACCACTAACAACACAGTCATGTGATAAAGTCAACACTGCCACACATCACTAACAACACAGTCGTGTGAAGAAGTCAATACTGCCACACACTGCTAACAACACAGTCATGTGATAAAGTCAACACTACCACACACCACTAACAGCACAGTCATGTGAAGAAGTCAATACTGTCACACACTGCTAACAACACAGTCATGTGATAAAGTCAACACTGCCACACACCGCTAACAACACAGTCATGTGATAAAGTCAACACTGCCACCCACAACTGACAACACAGTCATGTGATAAAGTCAACACTGCCACACACCGCTAACAACACAGTCATGTGATAAAGTCAACACTGCCACACACCACCAACAACACAGTCATGTGATAAAGTCAACACTGCCATCCACCACTAAGAACACAGTAATGTGATAAATTCAACACTGCCATCCACCACTAACAACACAGTCATGTGATAAAGTCAACTCTGCCACTCACCACTAACAACACAGTCATGTGATAAAGTCAACACTGCCACACACCGCTAACAACACAGTCATGTGATAAAGTCAACACTGCCACCCACAACTAACAACACAGTCATGTGATAAAGTCAACACTGCCACACACCGCTAACAACACAGTCATGTGATAAAGTCAACACTGCCACACACCACCAACAACACAGTCATGTGATAAAGTCAACACTGCCATCCACCACTAAGAACACAGTAATGTGATAAATTCAACACTGCCACCCACAACTAACAACACAGTCATGTGATAAAGTCAACACTGCCACACACCACCAACAACACAGTCATGTGATAAAGTCAACACTGTCACCCACAACTAACAACACAGTCATGTGATAAAGTCAACACTGCCATCTACCACTAACAACACAGTCATGTGATAAAGTCAGCACTGCAACTCACCACTAACAACAGTCATGTGATAAAGTCAACACTGCCATCCACCACTAACAACAGAGTCATGTGATAAAGTCAACACTGCCATCCACCACTATCAACACAGTCATGTGATAAAGTCAACACTGCCATCCACCACTAACAACAGAGTCATGTGATAAAGTCAACACTGCCACCCACCACTAACAACACAGTCATGTGACAGCGTCAACACTGCCACTCACCCCTAACAACACAGTCATGTGACAGCGTCAACACTGCCACTCACCTCTAACAACACAGTCATGTGACAGCGTCAACACTGCCACCCACCACTAACAACACAGTCATGTGACAGCGTCAACACTGTCACCCACCACTAACAACACAGTCATGTGACAGTGTCAACACTGTCACCCACCACTAACAACACAGTCATGTCACAGCGTCAACACTGTCACCCACCACTAACAACACAGTCATGTCACAGCGTCAACACTGTCACCCACCACTAACAACACAGTCATGTGACAGAGTCAACACTGCCATCCACCACTAACAACACAGTCATGTGACAGCGTCAACACTGCCACTCACCCCTAACAACACAGTCATGTGACAGCGTCAACACTGTCACCCACCACTAACAACACAGTCATGTCACAGCGTCAACACTGTCACCCACCACTAACAACACAGTCATGTGACAGAGTCAACACTGCCATCCACCACTAACAACAGTCATGTGATAAAGTCAACGCTGCCACTCACCACTAACAACAGTCATGTGATAAAGTCAACACTGCCACTCACCACTAACAACAGTCATGTGATAAAGTCAACACTGTCACCCACCACTAACAACACAGTCATGTGATGCCGTCAACACTGCCACCCACAACTAACAACACAGTCGTTTGACAGCGTCAACACTGCCATCCACCACTAACAACAGTCATGTGATAAAGTCAACGCTGCCACTCACCACTAACAACAGTCATGTGATAAAGTCAACACTGCTACTCACCACTAACAACAGTCATGTGATAAAGTCAACACTGTCACCCACCACTAACAACACAGTCATGTGATAAAGTCAACACTGCCACACACCACTAACAACACAGTCATGTGATAAAGTCAACACTGCCATCCACCACTAAGAACACAGTCATATGATAAAGTCAACACTGCCACACACCGCTAACAACACAGTCATGTGATAAAGTCAACACTACCACACACCACTAACAACACAGTCATGTGGTAAAGTCAACACTGTCACACACCGCTAACAACACAGTCATGTGATAAAGTCAACACTGCCACTCACCACTAACAACACAGTCATGTGATAAAGTCAATACTGCCATCCACCACTAACAACACAGTCATGTGATAAAGTCAGCACTGCAACTCACCACTAACAACAGTCATGTGATAAAGTCAACACTGCCACACACCACTAACAACACAGTCATGTGATAAAGTCAACACTGCCATCCACCACTAACAACAGTCATGTGATAAAGTCAACACTGCCACTCACAACTAACAACACAGTCATGTGATAAAGTCAACACTGCCATCCACCACTAACAACAGTCATGTGATAAAGTCAACACTGCCACTCACAACTAACAACACAGTCATGTGATAAAGTCAACACTGCCATCCACCACTAACAACAGTCATGTGATAAAGTCAACACTGCCACTCACAACTAACAACACAGTCATGTGATAAAGTCAACACTGCCACTCACAACTAACAACACAGTCATGTGATAAAGTCAACACTGCCACTCACAACTAACAACACAGTCATGTGATAAAGTCAACACTGCTACTCACCACTAACAACACAGTCATGTGATAAGTTTTATACTGTCTTTCACCTCTCACTTTCTTTCTTTATTTTTAACTTCTTTTATGTCACTTGGATTTTGTCTTATATAACATCCAATATATCCTCTCTCTGGTTTGCTCACCCTGGATAATATCCAGGAGTGAACAATAACAGTGACTCACACACTGATCAAGGAGTCATTCTCACTCTATAATAACTCTCACTCTATATTCGCTCACTCTATATTGAATCACTATATATATTAACTCTCACTCAGTGTAAATTGGCTCTTACTTTCTGTATACTAACTCTTACACACTGTGTATTAATTCACTCACTGAATATTAACAGTAAGTCACTATATATTGACTCACACACTGTGTTAACTCTCCTTCATTATATACATTGACTCACACACTATATGTTAACTCTCCTTCACTATATATTGACTCTCACACTGTGTTAACTCTCCTTCATTACATAATGACTCACCCTGTGTGTTAACTCTCCTTCACTATATATTGACTCACACGCTGTTTAACTCTCCTTCACTATATATTGACTCACACACTGTGTGTTAACTCTCCTTCATTACATAATGACTCACACTGTGTAATAATTCTCCCTCACTATATATTGACTCACAATATAGTGTACATGAAGTCTGACTCACTGTGGTTGTCAATGGTGTGGTGACAGCGAGAAGCTGTGGGAAACAAGACTTGTGTACACTTCTGTACAGTTTTTAAAGAACAAGGTGTATTAAGTTTACTTTGTATTAAAACTGATGAAACCTCTCCTGCCGGGCGAAACGTTTACTTTCCCACACTTAGCATCTTTATTTTCACTCTCACTCACTGTATATTGATCCTCACCCACTATATATTAACTATCACATACTGTTCACTAACACTAACTCACTGTACACTGGCCCTCATTTAATGTACACTGGCTCTCACTCACTGTACACTGGCTCTCTCCCACTGTACACTATCGTCCACAAAAACTTTATCTCAATCATTGTACACTGACTCACACACTACTGTACACTGTCACATTCACTGTACATGGACTGTCATCCTGTACATTAACACTCGCCATACTCCACTGTAAATCTAAAACAACACAATAACATAATTAACATTTAAATAACTTTACCTTACGCTTAAAGAATGATTTGTTGAACGTTATATTAACACAGCTGAATGTGCGTCCTCTGTCCTCCAGTTCTCCCGGCCTACTGACGCAGCTAAAACACACACACACACACACACACACAGGGCCAGATTAAGAAGTCTCCGGGCCCTAGGCTATTCAGATTGGCGGGGCCCCTTTGAGTTACGGGTAAGCGAAGCGACCCCTTCCAGCTTGGGGGTGGGGGGGTCGGTGTGAGCCTGTTTAAGGTCTAATTAAATACATTCTGGCTATTTAGATTAAATTTAATAGGGAAAGTACATCAAGACAACCAAAACCATTTACCAACAGCCATTATAACTATCTTGTTAAATCATGCATTTTAAAGAGAATAAACTCAAGACAGCATAGTATTACTAGATTAGGCTATTAAAGTAGTGACATCATGTACCTATTATATTCAGCATAACCACTACAGCACTATTATTCCCTTTATAAATCACTAACCACTATTGTTATCATTGCATCATGCATAAGACTATCAAATCATATAAACTAAAGAAAGTAAAGAATTGTTTATATTCACAGGCACTTCTTAAATAAACTTTTTTCTGGATTTCATATTGGCAAAATCATCAATTATATTCTGAAAATCAATATTTCTTGTTAAATCAGACTCAGTGGTCAACAAGGCTAGGTTACACAATTTGTCTTGGCTCATTGTTGAACGGAGCTGGTTTTTCACTCTTTTCAAAACAGAAAATGAACGTTCTCCTTCACAGTTAGTAGCTGGAAGTGTTAGGTAAAGGCTATACACTATGTCAACATTAGGGAAGGTTTCTGAGATACCTGCATTTCTTAAATGTTTCAAAGCAGCTGAGGGCGCACATTTTTCAGGTGGAGCTTTAATCTGATTCATATACCCAGAAAAATTAACTATTTCTTCAACAAATGTGTCCTGAACATCTGCTGAAAGGTGTTGTTGCAACTTTAATGCAGCTTCTCTCAATTCTGCATCTGGCAGAAATCCAAACAGAAATCCAAACTTGTCATTGAGATTCTGGTAGATTTCTTTTCTTTTCACCAATTCTGTAACCAGTGAATCCAAAATTACGATTTATGTAGCTGTCTTACATTTCTGCCTTGGTAGCAACACAATTTCATTGTCAGGCTCTTCAAAATTGCGTTTCCTCTTCCTTGACCGCTGATGATCAGCCCGGTAACTGTTGTCTTTCACCAGCAGTTTAGCTTTCTCTTCAAACATTTCAAAAGCTTCATCATTGCGAAGTGAGCTTACAAATTCCACTAAGCCTGCATAGAGGTTAGCACAAGTAGCCATTTCAATTTCAATTTTCTGGAGTGTCTTGTTCGTGGCATTTAACCGTTCCAGTATACAGTCCCAAAGCACACAGAGTAAGGCCAATTCAAAATCTTCCAATTTTGATGCTAAGCTGGCTGCTTCGCTTCTTGTAGTTGCTGTCTGGTCTTCATCCTTTGCTATTTGGATCAAAGCAGAACGTATTTCAGCAAAGCTGTCTTTCAAAGCATGTGTTGCATCATGCTGCGCTGACCACCTTGTTGTTGATAATGATTTGATGACATCTCCATGAATGGTTGACTTGAGTATACTCCACCGATGCGTTGAAGCAGAGAAAAAATTAAAGAGTGCTTGTAAAAGTCCAAAAAATGAAACTGCAGCGACACAACACTCCGCAGCACATGACCCAACAAGATTAAGAGAATGTGCTGAGCAGGGCACATATTCAGCAAGTGGGTTGATTTGCTTGATACGGGCTTGCAATCCATTATATTTACCCGACATGTTACTTGCATTGTCGTAGCTCTGGCCACGGCAATCCATAATAGAGAGATCATGTTCAAGCAGAGTATCCAGTACTACATTCATCATTGTTTCTCCATCATGGCCTGAAAGAGGAATGAATTTTATAAAGCGCTCTACAGGCTTACCACTGGAGTCGACAAAGCGAACAATGAATGTCAGTTGATCTGTATGTGAAATATCTGGTGTTCAATCTACACTTATTGCAAAGTATTTTGCAGTTTTCACAGCTGCTATGGTGTTATTGATGACCTTCTTAGTCATCAGTTCAATAAATTCATTGCATATAGTAGATGACTTGTAAGATACAGTGCCTCTTCCTGCATTCCCAAGGCGTGACACATGATTTGCTAAGAATGGATCGAATTGTGCTAACAGTTCTATGATCCCTAGGAAATTGCCATTGTTTTCCGAACCAAAAACCTCATTTTCTCCACGGAAAGCAAGTCCTCTTAGAGCTAAGAATTTTACAACAGCAACAACTCTTTCTAGAACTTTTCTCCAATAAGTGCGCTCTTTTTCAGTTTGATTTTCCAAATGAGAATTCAATAAGCCTTTTTTTCTGTGCACGAAATACACTGGCTATAATGCAGCTACTGTGAGTGGTGTTGTTTTCATGTTCCTCGAAACGCTTGGAATTTTTCCAGTTATTGAACCCCTGTGTGAAGGTATTTTCTTTGGTAGAAAATAGCTTGCATGCTGAACAGTACACTTTTCCTGAGCTTTCAGAGTATACCATCCATGATCTTTTCACAGTTTCTGAATTTGCAAGCTTCCTATAAAACATAGATGACTTTAAACAACGACGACTTCCATCATCATAAATCCATGCTGATTTCCTAAAGTCAATGTTTAGAGTTTGACTGAAGTTTTCTGCAATGAAAGCATTACGTAGAGAATCTGGGATTACATTTGGCCATGAGGCAGGATCTTTTAAGACAAATCCTGTGGATGAAATGTCCGTTGAGACATTGAGAGGAGACACAAAAGAAGTAGATGCTGGCTGAGAAATAATGGAGGGAGGGCTTCCTGTATGATCTGACGTATCTGCAGATTCAACTGTACTGGTAGCATCAGAAACTGTTTTCGTGAGCATGTCTGTGATCTTTCTGCAGCTTCCTACATCTTTCTTTTTCTGTTCTTCTTCTTGAATTTTCTTTTCTGTGAGCCACTCGCATAAGAACGTCCAACATCACGTTCACGAGATGCCATAATGAGGATGTATCACTGTCTGTAATCATGCAAATACAAATTTTTCATAATCAATTATTATTAATTTTTTAATTATTATTAATTTTTTTTTCTGTCAATTGAGGGGATATGGCCCTTGTAGCCCCCTTTCCTCTGGCTGCACATCTAAAAATTCAAAACGTTACCAGAAAGGAGTCATATACAGAACTTTTACCATAGATTAGGTTAGTGATTTGGGCTACGAATATTTTACTAATTCATCCTCCTTGATCTCCAATTTACTTAAACAGAAATCATACCGAGTCCAAGAACAATGCACAATGGTATTTATATTACCATTTTCATAACTAAACTAATCATTATGTTTTGCATGATATATGGCCTACCACCATAGATAAGGACATGAGAATTAAAGAATGCAGGGACAATTTTCAGTTTCACCCAACCAACGATTTTCTGATGTGGCTTATGTGTTTCTGGGGAAATATGTAGTAAATTAATTGATGTTCTACATCACTTCCGTCGCAACTTGAAAACTAAGCATTTGTGATGGAAGTGATGTAGAACATCAATCAATTGAGATCTGTTATTGAAATGATAAAGACTTAAAGACAGGACAAAGTGCTTTTAAAACCTACAAACGGAAGTCAGTTTGCGTTTTTAAGTTTTTCTTTATAGTATTTTTACCAAAAATGCGTCTTTACTGGTCCATGCATCTTTACTGGTCAAGTAACCCTATCAGGTACCTCCCTTAACATTTAGAGGCGAAAACAAACATTTATCCATACACATCAATGTCTATCAACAACACTTCAGTTAATTTGTCACAGTACAAGTCTAGATAACGTGTAATTACTACAGAAAATTGGAGAGGAATCTCCCATACTCACCCATTAGCGGGAAAACACAGCTGTTCTGATGTAAACAAAGGCGTGTTGAGTGTTGCCATCTATGGTTAGGTTTATTTATTTTTATTTTATTTTATTTCATTATTTATTTTTGTTTTGATTAATTTTTAAAAATAAATTTTACTCTCCAAACACTTGAACTTTTTAGGTAGGGACCCCTTTGCATTTGCACCATGTGCGCAGTCTTGGATGAGCCCCTGAACCCCTTGGACCATGGTGCCTCCAAATGCGTGGGGCCCTAGGCAAATGCCTAGTTTGCCTATGCGGTAATCCGGCCCTGCACACACACACACACACACACACACACACACACACACACACACACACACACACACACACATACACACACACACACTGAAATACGACAGGCAGAAAGACAGGAGAATGAGAACATCAAAGATGGACGAAGAAGACATGTCTGAGACTGTAAATTTTCAGAGAATTGGGGGAGTACTTGAAGGGGAGAAAACGGCCGATCATGCTGATTTTCAGAACAGAAACAGTGTGACACAGGATCTTGCAAGAGAAACCATCTTTGAAGGAATCGTCAGCATACAAGAGGGTGTTGCTAGACCGAGACAGAACAAAAACAGAATGACAGCAGCTGTGGGAGAGGACCCAAAAGTGAAAGGATCTAGGAATGAGGCAAGGACAGAATCAGCAGAGGTCAACCATAGCAACAAGAGGAAGCACACACAAAAATCATCCCCAGAACCCCACAACCAACACCCTATCCAAACACAGACCACAATCCACACTTACAGCCCCCACCCCACACCCCACACTATGCTGTAGACTCCTGTAGCACACTGCCAGGTCCCCACCCTCATGGAGCCCCCCCTCCAAAACACAGTTTTGGAGAGGAAACTGAAGGTATGGTACACCAACGCTGATGGAATAACAAATAAGTGGGAGGAGTGGCATGAAAGAGTCAAAGAGGCATCACTGGACATCAAAGTCCTCACAGAAACGAAGCTCACAGGGATGACAACAGATGCCAACCTTCCAACGGGATATCAGATCCTGAGGAAAGACAGAGAGAACAGAGAGGGTGGAGGAGTGACACTGTTGATCAAAAAACGATGGGATTTTGATGAGCTGGAGGGAGGAGACAGAGGAGAAGCAAAAAGATTACATAATAGGAATGCTTCAGTCTGTAGGTCCCAAGGTGGTAACTGCAGTGATGTATAACCCACCACAGAACAACAGGAGGCCAAAGCAGGAGTATGATAAGAGTAATAAAAAGATGTTGAAACACTGGCTGAAGTGGGTGATTTCAACCACAAGATTGGGAGAACTTGGAGCCACATAGGGGCCAAGAAACGTGGAGGGCTAAGATGAAGGAGGTGGTATTAGAAAACCTCATGTACCAACACATAAGGGACACTACCAGAGAGAGAGGAGAGGATGAAGCAGCGAGACTGGGCCTACTGTTCACCTTGAGTAGTGCAGATATTGAGATCGTCTTATATGAAAGACCCCTTGGAGCCAGTGATCATGTGGTTCTGAGCTTCAAATACATAGAGTTACAAGTGGAGGGGGAAGCAGGAAGGGCCGGGCGAATGAAGCCAAACAACAAGAAAAGGGACTATGCAGGAATGAGGAACTTATTGAATGGGGTTCAGTGGGATACAGAACTGGCAGAGAAGTCAGTAAACAAGATGATGGAATATGTGACATCAATATGCAAGGAAGCTGAGGATAGGTTTGTACCCAAGGGTAACAGGAATAGTGAAAAAGCCAGGATGAGCCCGAGGTTCACCCAAAAGGTGCTAGGAGGCCAAAACCAAGTGTGCTAGAGAATGGAAGAAGTATAGAAGGCAAAGGACCCAGGAGAATAAAGAGAGCAGTTGTAGAGCCAGAAACGAATATGCACAGGTTAGAAAGGAGGCCCAGAGACAATACAAGAATGACATAGCAGCGAAAGCCAAATCTGACCCAAAGTTGTTGAACTGCCACATCAGGAGGAAAACAACAGCCAAGGACCAGGTAATCAGGCTGAGGAAGGAGGGAAGTTCGCAAAAAAATGACTGCAATGTGAGGAGGTCAACATGAGATTGAAAGAAGTGTTCACAGAGGAAACAGAAGGGCCTCCAGAAAGGTAGAGAGGTGGGGAACACCATCAAGTGTTGGACACAATACATACAACCGAGGAAGAAGTAAAGAGGCTGCTAAGCGAGCTAGATACCTCAAGGCGATGTGGCTGGATAACGTCTCTGCATAGGTCCTGAGAGAGGGAGCAGAGGTGCTTTGTTTACCACTAACAACTATCTTCAACACATCCATCAAAACAGGGTGACTACCAGAAGTATGGAAGACAGCAAATGTAGTCCCAAGTTTTAAAAAAGGAGACAGGCATGAAGCATTAGACTACAGACCATTGTCACCGACGTGTATAGTATGCAAAGCCAAGGAGAAAATTATCAGAAGAGCGGTGGAGCACCTAGAAAGGAATGAGCTTATCAACAACAGCCAGCACGGTTTCATGGACAGGAAATCCTGCATCACAAACCTACTGGAGTTCTATGACAGAGTGACGGCAGTAAGACAAGAGAGAAAGGGGTAGGTAGATTGCATTTTCTTGGACTGTAAGAAGGTGTTTGACACAGTTCCAGACAAGAGATTAGTGCAAAAGCTGGAGTACCAGGTAGGGATAACAGAGAAGGCACTACAATGGATCAGGGAATACCTGTCAGGAAGACACCAGCGAGTCATGGTACGTGGCGAGGTGTCATAGTGGGCGCCTGTAATGAGCGGGGTGCCACAGGGATCAGTTCTAGGACTGGTGCTGTTCTGGTATTTGTGAATGACATGACGGAAGGAAGAGACTCCAAAGTGTCCCTGTTTGCAGATGATGTGAAGGGGGCCGTCGGTGAAAAAAATGTAGCTCTTTTGTTTACCGTCCGATTTCCTCCAGTTTTGGTGCACAAGACAGTGTTTTCACACGGTGTAAAAAATATTTGTCAAAAATATACCTCGAACAACAACTGAGAAAACACTGAAAAAGAACTGATTTACTGAAAATGCCCTGGGGGCAATTTATTCCTATATGGGGCGACGTAAGGTTGTTTGGACACTTGGTGCCGAGAGAACAATGCTTATGCGAATTTAATACGTCACCTGTCCTCTAAATAATGTATCTTTATTTCACAAAAAAATGAAGTTTGTTAGTTCTTGGAATGTTACAAAAAATCTGCCCTTTACTCCCACATAATTCCCAAAGTATTTGGAATATTTCCAAAAATTGCACGTAATAGAGAAATCATTATTCTACATTTTCTGTGAATATTATTCCATTTAATTTAGTAATAAAGGAAGAATTATTGACATTAGGTGAATAAGTTACTTCCGAGATATTGGCCTGGAGCGCCGGCCGGCCCGCCGTCTCGAATTTTTTTTTTCGCGAAAATCGTGTTTGTTTGGGTGTATTTCTTAATAAACTGATGTTCTAGTGCAGTTATCCTCTTCAAAACACCATTTTCTCTTACTGAGAGACCAAAGAATACGACATGAGAGGATTTACTCATTTATATTGAAATATTCCCGATGGTCTCTCTCCATATTATGGCCTATTTTATTCAGTCTAGTGTATATAACATGTTTGTATGTTATTTATAGTGTTTATTATATCATATTAGATCAATTCTGATAGATAAATAAGCCGTAGAGTTGATATATAAGCTGATATAATCGTAATAATGAAGTGATTTCTCCTGGCACTCTCTGGAGCGGGAGTACTGCCAAGTGTTCCCAGATGGTGCCTGATTGGCTGGCACTCTACAGATAAGCTCCGCCTACTTTTATATGATGCCAAATAGTCAGTTATTACATTAGAAAGAAAAATGCAAGAAAAAGCTATAAAAAAAACAAGGAAAAAATTCCAAAAAATATATGAGCTGTGAGCAGACGCGCTACCCATACCACCGTCACCATACCTGATATAAATGATGATAATTTCTTGTAGAAACGTCGTAGAACATTGATTCTTGTACCATTGTGTTGCCAAAGAGTTAAGCTATTTTTCTGTATATATAACTCAATTTCGATTTTTTTTGAGAGCGCGCGGAAAATTGGATGACGGCCCCCTAACTGATACTCGCCTACTTGTGTTTTCCTCATCAGTTCCATATCATCAGCGAACAGTGACACTTCTGAATCTATTCCTTCCACTATGTCATTCACATATACAAGAAACAGTACCGAACCTAGGACTACTGACCCTTGTGGAACACCGCTCGATACATGTGCCCACTCTGACACTTCAGCACGTACCAACACTCGCTGTTTCCTTCCTCTCAGGTATTCCCTGATCCATTGCAGTATTTTCCCTGATATTCCTGACTGCTCCTCTAAATTTTGCACCATTCTCTTGTGTAGTACTGTGTCAAAAGCCTTCTTGCAGTCTAAAAAGATGCAATCTACCCATCCCTCTCTTTCCTGTCTTACTTCTCTTAGCTTATCATAGAACTCAAGTAGATTTGAGACACAGGATTTCCCATCTCTGAAGTCGTGCTGATTGTCACGTATGAGCTCAATCTTTTTAATTTGTTCCACCACTCTTCTACTGATAATCTTTTCCATGACTTTACATACTATACAATTCGTTGACACTGGTCTGTAGTTTAACACTGCCTGTCTGTCTCCTTTCTTAAAAATTGGAACTACATGTGCTGTCTTCCACGCCTCAGGCAACTGCCCAGTTTCAATAGATTTACTCAAGATTGCTACTTGTGGTGTGGAAAATTTTCTAGGGTGATTACATGTATGTACCTCAACATTATATACATACAAGTAATTTCATTGGGGGACAACACTATATTGTTTACCGTAGTCACCCCGTGTAGACATGTGAGAAAACTTCACCACCCCTGGTCACTGCAGGTGGGCCTTTGACCTCACAATCTTATCCATATCTATCCGAGACCAGTATAGATTGGATAGCACCCACAACTACGGCGCTACTAATTAATTGTGGACTGTATAGATTATATTAGTGTAACTGAATGAAGGGGGGGGGGGGTTACACATGGATATATCCATCAAGGAAAAACACTTGTACATAATCCCACCACTTACCAGATATTCTCTGGGGGTCACTTGATGTAGCTGGATCACCCATAACCTATCCAATTACAACATACCTAACTGGCCAGTATCAGTCTGCTATAACTAGAAGGGTTACTTAACTGTGAGTGATTGATACTCCTTATTTCCTCCATTCACCATCTCATTTCGATGTCCTGCTACACTGACATGGTTCTTATTCCAGCAGGACAAGGTATCCATTGGTTTGTCCCAGTTTAGAAGTCGTGACTTCATAAAACTTCACTATCCTCGGGAGGGGAACAACGTGGTCTAACGTGTTCACTCGGAGCAAGGCGACTTATTTCACTTCACGCATTCTCTTAGTGTTATTATCATTAATTACATTACAATTCACAAGACGATTTAATGTCTCATAATTATTATACACATTCGATGTCACTCCATTAAGATCTGAGACCGATGAGTGAGGATTAACTCACGGGTAATTTCCCCTGGACACATTCCATGGCGACACACCAGCCACCACCGGTCCTACTATTATTCACTCATTTTACCACTTTATTACGGTGGTCCCGTAAATCACGTTCCCTAACTCTTCACCAGGAAAAGTTACAACACTTCCTATCATGAAGTGAGGCCTATATTAATCCTTAGGCCGCCATGAACGCCAATTTCCTGGTCCCATGTTTTCACAGCCTCCTCACTACATTCAAAACACTCCCGCCTCTCCCATGCCCTGAGTCGATTTGTCCCCCCGCACATCCGCGCATGCGCAAAGGGAACTCTTGGTTCTATCCTATTTTCAAATACATTTTTGACCCATATCGACACATTAAAAACCTATTAGGCACTATAGCTTCAGAAAATTAAAATATTTTCCACATGTGGCACACACAGTTCCTCTGCTCCCTCTTTCAGTATCCATGGAGATGTGTTATCTGGGCCCACCGGCTTTGAGGTATTTAGCTCATCTAGCAGTTTCTTCACCTCTACCTTGGTTATGTCTATTGTGTTCAGCACCTGCTTGTGCATCCTACTTCCACAGTTTGCTGGAAGCATTACCAACTCTATTGTGAATACTTCTCTAAATCTTGTGTTTAGTTCATCACATACTTCTGGTTACTCTTTGTGAGCTCCCCTCCTTTCCTCAGCCTGATTACCTGGTCCTTGGCTGTTGTTTTTCTCCTAATGTGACTATGTAACAACTTTGGTTCAGATTTGGCTTTTGACGTTATGGTGTTCTTGTATTTCCTCTGGGCCTCTCTCCTTATCCCTGCATATTCATTTCTGGCTCTTCTGCTAAACTCCTTGTTTTCTTGAGTCCTTTGCCTTCTATACCTTTTCCATGCTCTAGCACACTTGGCTTTGGCCTCTTTACACCTGTAAACCATGGGCTCACTCTGGTCTTACCATTTTTTTTCTGCTGCCCTTTGGTATGAACTCCTCTGCCTCACTGCACTTAGTAGTCACTAGTTCAATCATTTCATTTTCTGTCTTTCCCTCTAGTTCTCTTTCCCACTGCACTTCATGCAAGAGACTTCTCATTCCTATGTGGTTCCCTGTTGTGAAGTTCGGTTTCTCTTTGTTCTCGTGCTGCTGCTTTCTCCACTGTTAATTCTACAAGATCACTAGCACCAAGGGGTCTTTCGTGGGTGATATCCCCTATGTCTGAACTATTGAAGGTGAATATCAGATCCAGCCTTGCTGCAACATCCTCACCTCTCTCTCTGGTTGTATCCCTAACATGTCTCCAATATCTTAGCCCTCCATGTTTCTGATCCCCCATGTGGCTCTAGGTTTTCCCAGTCAATCTCTTTATGACTGAAACCCCCAATTATAAGCATTTTGTCCTACCCATATGAGCCCTCCAAGCCACTTCAACTAGTGTATCCATATTGCTCTACTGCACACAATATACTCTTCTCTTGGCCTCCTGCTGTTCAGTGGTGGGTTATACAACACTGAACAGTGTTCCTATAATGAAGTCATCAGTTTCCCTTCTTTCCATTCCTCCCATTTCCTCAAAACTCCACTGGCTTTAGATGAGCAGTGCTACTCCTCCCCCTCCTCTGTTCTCTCTGTCTTTCCTCATAATCTGATACCCAGGTGGAAAGATTGCATCTGTTATCTTCCCTGTAAGTTTTGTCTCTGTTAATGCTATGATGTCAGGTGATGCATCAATGATTCGTTCTTGCCACTCTTCACTCTTATTTGTTATTTCATCTGCATTGGTGTACCATAACTTTAGCTTCCTTTCCATTGCTGTATTTTGTGAGATGAAAGAGGAAGGTGCAGGCTGGGAGGGTGGGAGGCAGGGCAGAATATTATGGAAGGCTGCTGTGATTTTGAAATTAGTGCTTAGGTGGGTGGTGGCAATGGAGTGTGGTTCGTTTCTGTTTACTGTAATTGATATGTGGTGATGGGGTTAAGGGGTTTCTGTAAGAATTTGTGTTAGATGTTCCCCCAAAGGGGAGGCTTTTCTGTCTGTCGCAGCCTGTCCTGTTTCTCCTCCACTGGTTTTGTCTTGCTCTCACTTTCAGTTGTTCCCTTTCCTTTCATGTTCCATCTCGATTGAGGCACACTTTTTGATAATCTGGAGATTCCTTTAACAGTGGCTTCTGTTATAGTATCCTGTTCTGTATCACATCTGTCTTGAATGTCAATTTGATTTTTTTCCCTCGAATACCCCTCCCCCCCCCCCCAAGTCAGAAAATGATCAACCTGAAACATGTCCTTCTCTCCTGTTACTGCAATGATGTTCTTAATCTCTTTCCTCCCAATGCTTTCTTTCAACATAGGTTTTCCCTTCAGCCTTCTGAAGCCCACGAATAATTGACCTCACGCTCTCTTCTTCCCATTTCTTTTCCCTCCATATCTCTGGATCTGATTTAAGCATCTCCTTTTCTGTTTCCCTAATCATGTCAAAGACACCCTGATGGCCTGATATTACTACTGCTAAAGGCTTCTTAGTTCCATCCCCTCCTTCAATCCCCTCG
>NC_091321.1:35221046-35237255 GCF_038502225.1 Cherax quadricarinatus | reverse complement strand
ACCTACTTGTTTGGACTCAAAAGTCCACACCTTACTATAGGTTGATTACAAACTCCTTGCGACTCAAGAACTGCGCAGTCCCCCGATCTACAAGAAATTCGCAACATACCTTGCTCTTGTAACGTGAGCTATGGTGTTCTCAACACCTTCGACAGATATCGGTGACTTGATAGAAGCTGAAGTGTCCTTGGATGTCCACGTCTTCCATTGTCTAGGAAACGCACACTGGTACACTATGTTCCACAAGATTTGTCTTTATTGTTCACAATGTATCACAAGAGAAGCTGATCACACTTCTCTTATGTTTATTGTGTTTTGTGAGACACTTTATTCACACTAACGCACAGATCAGTGTTCTTTGCTGGTTATCCTGGCGTCAGTGTGACTCTCACTAGAGTCAAAGATAGTCTCAAGACGCCACAGCGCCCCTTCCCGTCACTGCCCTGGTACACAAAAAAAACGCTGACCTAGTACCTTGCATCCTTGTCACCTCCTCGATGAAGCAAAGCAGGTTTGTTTCTTGCTGTCTTAGACAACAATGTACACTATCTTTACTATGGTAATAAAGTGGGAGCAGGATTTTCCTTAATTGTCCTGCTAAAGTAAGAATGTACTGTCTCTTATAAAAATACACTTTGCAACACCGCTGCAAGGAGCAGAGGTCACTTGACTACGTCGCATAGCATATGTGATCAATTACTCACTCTAGCAGTAAACAAGATGCTCGCCCCTTCTGAGAGGGCTTGGCCCCTCAGGGCTGAAAGGGCTGAAGGGGGCTGATACCCCCCTCCTGGAGAAAATTTCTCCACATTACCAACCGAGTACCAGTTACCAGTAGTACGACTCAATACCAACCGAGTACCAGTTACCAGTAGTACGACTCACTACCAACCGAGTACCAGTTACCAGTAGTATGACTCACTACCAACCGAGTACCAGTTACCAGTAGTACGACTCACTACCAACCGAGTACCAGTTACCAGTAGTATGACTACCAACCGAGTACCAGTTACCAGTAGTACGACTCACTACCAACCGAGTACCAGTTACCAGTAGTACGACTCACTACCAACCGAGTACCAGTTACCAGTAGTATGACTCATTACCAACCGAGTACCAGTTACCAGTAGTATGACTCATTACCAACCGTCTGTGTACAACACTTGTTATTCACTGTTACAGCTGACCCTAGCATATTTTGAACGCCGCTCACACTCTAGGAAAGAGTTGCGCTAGATCTGTTAACTAATTTCCAATGTTCCCTCCAGGGCACCGAACATCTGTGTGTTATGGTAGATCATTTCACCAGATATTGTGAGTTCCTATTGCAGATAAGACTGCCGAGACAGTAGCTAAAGCGTTTAAAGAACGCATTATCTGCAGGCATACCACCCCTAAGTCCCTAGTAACAGATAATGGAGGTGAATTCTGTAATGAGATTCTTGAAAATTTGTGTACCTTGTACAAGATCTCAAAATCCGCCATTGTTCTTCACCATCCAGCCAGCAATGCGTTAGCAGAACGAACCAATAAGAAAGTACTTGATGTCTTGAGAGCCACTATCAATCCCAACAGTGAAACTTGGGATGAAGTTATACCTGATGTGCAGTGTGCCATAAATTCTGCTTACAATGTTTCTATAGGTGACACTCCACATTATACTTTGTACGGTGTAGATAAACGTTTGCCTTATGAGTTGTTATATTCTAACACGAAACCAAATTACAACCCTGATGATTTCATAGCAACTTGTACCAGCTTAGCTCAGTGTTTTTAGAAGAATCTGTGAAACACTTCGTAAATCAACAGCAGAATTTACAAGAGTCGCAAACACTCGAGCAAAGCCATCCAAAATCAAAGTAGGTTCGAGAGTCATGCTGACTAACTTTAACAAAACGTCTGTAATGCCTAAGCTTGATCAAAAGTTTGTTGGTCCTTATCGAGTAGTTGAACACGTCAATGGCAATCAGCATAAGGTTAGAGAAATTAGTACTGGTCAGTATAAAGAATCAAATCTAGATCATATGAAGTTAGTATGTGATGATAATGATGTTCCAACCCAGACTAATGTGACAGACTCTAACAATCCTCATGATCCTGTACTCTCTACCCCTAATACTCAGTCAATCAACCTGAATGTCGTTATTCCCTACGTACACGACAAGTATTGAGAAATCCGTAAATATCATTTGTAACCACCAATTCAGATCTGAACATTAAAATGGTGTAAAATACCGACAGGTTGTTAGGTAAGACACATATGCAACAATTAGGTATCTTTATTTCGAAACGTTTCGCCTACACAGTAGGCTTCTTCAGTCGAGTACAGAAAAGTTGATAGAAGCAGAAGATACTTGAAGACGATGTAATCAGTCCATCACCCTTAAAGTTTTGAGGTGGTCAGTCCCTCAGTCTGGAGAAGAGCATTGTTCCATTGTTTCATACTATGGAACAATGCTCTTCTCCAGACTGAGGGACTGACCACCTCAAAACTTTAAGGGTGATGGACTGATTACATCGTCTTCAAGTCTCTTCTGCTTATATCAACTTTTCTGTACTCGACTGAAGAAGCCTACTGTGTAGGCGAAACGTTTCGAAATAAAGATACCTAACTGTTGCATGTGCCTTACCTAACAATTCAGATCTGCCTCAACCATGGCATGAGTTAGCCAGTGCAACAGAGTTTGATCCTAACAGAGATGATACCCATTCTGCATATGTCGGTCTCACCCTAGCAGAGTTGGGGTTAAATGTAAATAACCTATATAGATGAATAATTACAATATCAACTAAATAATACTCAAGAATTTTTTTGTGTTCACGTTCTCTCCGAATTCTGAGATGTAACAGTCTAGATTTGAGTGCACCAAGCCTGCCTTTTCTGTTAAGTGCTTCTTTCTTCGTACATATCCTTCCTCAGAATACGTAGATCACATGAATACAGATTGAATACAGAGTTGTGCTATATCATACCTTGTAATGTATTACAGTAAGTGACGTTCGCATCTATTCCGATATTCTCCTTATGTTTGTTATAATGTTCAATTGTTTTGTACTTTGACATTGTATAGAATCAGAGCAAGTCGCATGCCTGTCGTGTGTAGTTTGTATTAGCTCTATGTTGGGACGACATACACTAGCATCGCCGAGCTCTCAGTAGTAACAGTACCAGTTAACAGTAATATGACTCACTACCAACCATATGTGTGAATCACTTGTTATTCACTGTTACAGCTGACCCCAGCATGTTTTGAACGCCACTCACCCTGTAGGAATCATCTCAGGAGTCAATCGAAGGATAGAGAGTGGAGACACAGGTCGGGCTTGGGGCTTCCCATATATTCCATTTTAATATTCTTCATTATTGACTACGTGATTGTTATTACCATATTTATGTTACGGAACCAAGAGGACAAACAGTCCACACTGCCTGGAGGATGTGTACTCTCCTACACTGCCTGGAGGATGTGAACTCTCTTACACTGCCTGGAGGATATGTACTCTCTTACACTGCCTGGAGGATATGTACTCTCTTACACTGCCTGGAGGATGTGTACTCTCTTACACTGCCTGGAGGATGTGTACTCTCCTACACTGCCTGGATGATGTGTACTCTCCTAAACTACCTGGAGGAAGTGTACTCTCCTACACTGCCTGGAGGATGTGTACTCTCCTACACTGCCTGGAGGATGTGTACTCTCCTACACTGCCTGGAGGATGTATACTCTCCTACACTACCTGGAGGATGTGCATTCTCCTATACTGCCTAGAGGATGTGTACTCTCCTACACTGCCTGGAGGATGTGCACTCTTCTACGCTTCCTGGAGGATATGCACTCTCCTATATTGCCTGGAGGATGTGCATTCTCCTACATTGCCTGGAGGATGTGCACTCTCCAACACAGCCTGGAGGATGTACTCTCTCCTACACTGTCTGGAGGATATACACTCTGCTACACTACCTGGAGGATGTACACACTGCTACACTGCCTGGAGGAAGTGTACTCTCCTAAAGTGCCTGGAGGATATGCATTCTCCAACACTGCCTGGAGGATGTGCACTCCTCTACACTGCCTGGAGGATGTGCACTCTCCTACACTACCTGGAGGATGTGCATTCTCTTACACTGCCTGGAGAATGTACACTCTCCTACATTGCCTGGAGGACGTGCACTCTCCTACACATCCTGGAGGATGTGCACTCTCCTACACAGCCTGGAGGATGTGCACTCTCCTACACTACCTGGAGGATGTGCACTCTCCTACACTGCCTGAAGGACGTGCATTCTCCTACACAGCCTGGAGGATGTGCACTCTTCTACACAGCCTGGAGGATGTGCACTCTTCTACACTGCCTGGAGGATGTGCAATCTCCAACGCAGCCTGGAGGATGTACTCTCCTCTACACTGTCTGGAGGATATACACTCTGTTACACTGCCTGGAGGATGTATACACTGCTACACTGCCTGGAGGATGTATACACTGCTACACTGCCTGGAGGATGTATGCTCTGCAACATTGCCTGGAGGATATACACTATGCTATACTGCCAGGAGAATGTACACTCTATTACATTGCCTGGAGGACGTGCACTCTCCTACACAGCCTGGATGATGTGCACTCTCCTACACTGCCAGGAGGATGTGCACTCTCCTACACTGCCTGGAGGATGTGCACTCTCCTACACTACCTGGAGGATGTGCACTCTCCTACACAGCCTGGAGGATGTGCACTCTTCTACACTGCCTGGAGGATGTGCAATCTCCAACGCAGCCTGGAGGATGTACTCTCTCCTACACTGTCTGGAGGATATACACTCTGTTACACTGCCTGGAGGATGTATACACTGCTACACTGCCTGGAGGATGTATGCTCTGCAACATTGCCTGGAGGATATACACTATGCTATACTGCCTGGAGAATGTACACTCTCCTACATTGCCTGGAGGACGTGCACTCTCCTACACAGCCTGGAGGATGTGCACTCTCCTACACTGCCAGGAGGATGTGCACTCTCCTACACTGCCTGGAGGATGTGCACTCTCCTACACTGCCTGGAGGATGTGCACTCTCCTACACTGGAGGATATACACTCTGCTACACTGCCTGGAGGATGTGCACTCTCCTACACTGCCTGGAGGATGTGCACTCTCCTACACTGCCTGGAGGATGTGCATTCTCCTACACTGCCTGGAGGATGTGCACTCTCCTACACTGCCTGGAGGATGTGCATTCTCCTACACTGCCTGGAGGATGTGCACTCTCCTACACTGCCTGGAGGATGTGCATTCTCCTACACTGCCTGGAGGATGTGCACTCTCCTACACTGCCTGGGTGATGTGCACTCTCGTACACTACCTGGGTGATGTGCACTCTTCTACACTACCTGGGTGATGTGCACTCTCGTACACTACCTGGGTGATGTGCACTCTCGTACACTACCTGGGTGATGTGCACTCTTTTACACTACCTGGGTGATGTGCACTCTCGTACACTACCTGGGTGATGTGCACTCTTCTACACTACCTGGGTGATGTGCACTCTTCTACACTACCTGGGTGATGTGCACTCTCGTACACTACCTGGGTGATGTGCACTCTCGTACACTACCTGGGTGATGTGCACTCTCGTACACTACCTGGGTGATGTGCACTCTCCTACACTACCTGGGTGATGTGCACTCTCGTACACTACCTGGGTGATGTGCACTCTCGTACACTACCTGGGTGATGAGCACTCTCGTACACTACCTGGGTGATGTGCACTCTCGTACACTACCTGGGTGATGTGCACTCTCGTACACTACCTGGGTGATGTGCACTCTCGTACACTACCTGGGTGATGTACACTCTCGTACACTACCTGGGTGATGTGCACTCTCGTACACTACCTGGATGATGTGCACTCTTCTACACTACCTGGGTGATGTGCACTCTCGTACACTACCTGGGTGATGTGCACTCTCGTACACTACCTGGGTGATGTGCACTCTTCTACACTACCTGGGTGATGTGCACTCTCGTACACTACCTGGGTGATGTGCACTCTCGTACACTACCTGGGTGATGTGCACTCTCGTACACAACCTGGGTGATGTGCACTCTTCTACACTACCTGGGTGATGTGCACTCTCGTACACTACCTGGGTGATGTGCACTCTCGTACACTACCTGGGTGATGTGCACTCTCGTACACTACCTGGGTGATGTGCACTCTCGTACACTACCTGGGTGATGTGCACTCTTCTACACTACCTGGGTGATGTGCACTCTCGTACACTACCTGGGTGATGTGCACTCTCGTACACTACCTGGGTGATGTGCACTCTTCTACACTGCCTGGGTGATGTGCACTCTCGTACACTACCTGGGTGATGTGCACTCTCGTACACTACCTGGGTGATGTGCACTCTCGTACACTACCTGGGTGATGTGCACTCTTCTACACTGCCTGGGTGATGTGCACTCTCGTACACTACCTGGGTGATGTGCACTCTCCTTCACTACCTGGGTGATGTACACTCTCCTACACTTCCTGGGTGATATACACTCGCGTGCACTGCCTGGACAAAGTGCACTCTCCTACACTGCCTGGAGGATGTGCACTCTCCAACACTGCCTGAAGAATGTGCACTCTCCTACACTACCTGGAAGATGTGCACTCTCCTACAGTGCCTGGAAGATGTGCACTCTCCTACAGTGCCTGGAGGATGTGCACTCTCCTACAGTGCCTGGAGGATGTGTACTCTCCTACACTGCCTGGAAGATGTGCACTCTCCTACATAGCCTGGAGGATGTGCACTCTCCTACACAGCCTGAAGGATGTGCACTCTCCTACACTGCAGGGAGGATGTGCACTCTCATATATTGCCCGGACGATGTTCACTCTACTGCACTGCCTGGAGGATGTATACACTGCTACACTGCCTGGAGGATGTATGCTCTGCAACACTCCCTGGAGGATATACACTATGATATACTGCCTGGAGGATGTATACACTGCTACACTGCCTGGAGGATGTGCACTCTCCTACACTGCCTGGAGGATGTGCACTCTCCTACACTGCCTGGAGGATGTGCACTCTCCTACACAGCCTGGAGGATGTGCACTCTTCTACACTGCCTGGAGGATGTGCAATCTCCAACGCAGCCTGGAGGATGTACTCTCTCCTACACTGTCTGGAGGATATACACTCTGTTACACTGCCTGGAGGATGTATACACTGTTACACTGCCTGGAGGATGTATGCTCAGCAACATTGCCTGGAGGATATACACTATGCAATACTGCCTGGAGAATGTACACTCTCCTACATTGCCTGGAGGACGTGCACTCTCCTACACAGCCTGGAGGATGTGCACTCTCCTACACTGCCTGGAGGATGTGCACTCTCCTACACTGCCTGGAGGATGTGCACTCTCCTACACTGCCTGGAGGATGTGCACTCTCCTACACTGCCTGGAGGATGTGCACTCTCCTACACAGCCTGGAGGATGTACACTCTCCTACATTGCCTGGAGGACGTGCACTCTCCTACACAGCCTGGAGGATGTGCACTCTCCTACACAGCCTGGAGGATGTGCACTCTCCTACACTGCCTGGAGGATGTGCACTCTCCTACACTGCCTGGAGGATGTGCACTCTCCTACACTGGAGGATATACACTCTGCTACACTGCCTGGAGGATGTGCACTCTCCTACACTGCCTGGAGGATGTGCACTCTCCTACACTGCCTGGAGGATGTGCATTCTCCTACACTGCCTGGAGGATGTGCACTCTCCTACACTGCCTGGAGGATGTGCATTCTCCTACACTGCCTGGAGGATGTGCACTCTCCTGCACTGCCTGGGTGATGTGCACTCTCGTACACTACCTGGGTGATGTGCACTCTTCTACACTACCTGGGTGATGTGCACTCTCGTACACTACCTGGGTGATGTGCACTCTCGTACACTACCTGGGTGATGTGCACTCTTCTACACTACCTGGGTGATGTGCACTCTCGTACACTACCTGGGTGATGTGCACTCTTCTACACTACCTGGGTGATGTGCACTCTTCTACACTACCTGGGTGATGTGCACTCTCGTACACTACCTGGGTGATGTGCACTCTCGTACACTACCTGGGTGATGTGCACTCTCGTACACTACCTGGGTGATGTGCACTCTCGTACACTACCTGGGTGATGTGCACTCTTCTACACTACCTGGGTGATGTGCACTCTTCTACACTACCTGGGTGATGTGCACTCTCGTACACTACCTGGGTGATGTGCACTCTCGTACACTACCTGGGTGATGTGCACTCTCGTACACTACCTGGGTGATGTGCACTCTCCTACACTACCTGGGTGATGTGCACTCTCGTACACTACCTGGGTGATGTGCACTCTCGTACACTACCTGGGTGATGAGCACTCTCGTACACTACCTGGGTGATGTGCACTCTCGTACACTACCTGGGTGATGTGCACTCTCGTACACTACCTGGGTGATGTGCACTCTCGTACACTACCTGGGTGATGTACACTCTCGTACACTACCTGGGTGATGTGCACTCTCGTACACTACCTGGGTGATGTGCACTCTTCTACACTACCTGGGTGATGTGCACTCTCGTACACTACCTGGGTGATGTGCACTCTCGTACACTACCTGGGTGATGTGCACTCTTCTACACTACCTGGGTGATGTGCACTCTCGTACACTACCTGGGTGATGTGCACTCTCGTACACTACCTGGGTGATGTGCACTCTCGTACACAACCTGGGTGATGTGCACTCTTCTACACTACCTGGGTGATGTGCACTCTCGTACACTACCTGGGTGATGTGCACTCTCGTACACTACCTGGGTGATGTGCACTCTCGTACACTACCTGGGTGATGTGCACTCTCGTACACTACCTGGGTGATGTGCACTCTTCTACACTACCTGGGTGATGTGCACTCTCGTACACTACCTGGGTGATGTGCACTCTCGTACACTACCTGGGTGATGTGCACTCTTCTACACTGCCTGGGTGATGTGCACTCTCGTACACTACCTGGGTGATGTGCACTCTCCTTCACTACCTGAGTGATGTACACTCTCCTACACTTCCTGGGTGATATACACTCGCGTGCACTGCCTGGACAAAGTGCACTCTCCTACACTGCCTGGAGGATGTGCACTCTCCAACACTGCCTGAAGAATGTGCACTCTCCTACACTACCTGGAAGATGTGCACTCTCCTACAGTGCCTGGAAGATGTGCACTCTCCTACAGTGCCTGGAGGATGTGCACTCTCCTACAGTGCCTGGAGGATGTGTACTCTCCTACACTGCCTGGAAGATGTGCACTCTCCTACATAGCCTGGAGGATGTGCACTCTCCTACACAGCCTGAAGGATGTGCACTCTCCTACACTGCAGGGAGGATGTGCACTCTCATATATTGCCCGGACGATGTTCACTCTACTGCACTGCCTGGAGGATGTACACACTGCTACACTGCCTGGAGGATGTATGCTCTGCAACACTCCCTGGAGGATATACACTATGATATACTGCCTGGAGGATGTGTACTCTCCTACATTGACTGGAGGATGTGCACTCTCCTACACAGCCTGGAGGATGTGCACTCTCCTACACTGCCTGGAGGATGTGCACTCTCCTACACAGCCTGGAGGATGTGCACTCTCCTACACTGCCTGGAGGATGTGCACTCTCCTACACTGCCTGGAGGATGTTCACTCTCCTACACTGTCTGGAGGATATGCACTCTGCTACACTGCCTGGAGGATGTGCACTCTCCTACAATGCTTGGAAGTTGTGTACCCTCCTACACTGTCTGGAGGATATGCACTCTCTTACACTGCCTGGAGGATGTACTCCTTCACTGTCTGGAGGATATACACTCAGCTACACTGCCTGGAGGATGTACACACTGCTACACTGCCAGGAGGACGTATGCTCTGCAACACTGCCTGGAGGATGTACATGTAGTTACACTACCTGGGTGAAGCACACTCTCTTACACTACCTGGGTGATGTACACTCTCCTACATTGCCAGGGTGATGTACACTCTAATACACTACCAGAGTGATGTACACTCTCTTACACTACCAGGGTGATGTACGCTCTCCTACACTACGTGGGTGATGTACACTCTCCTACATTGCCAGGGTGATGTACGCTCTCCTACACTACCTGGGTGATGTACACTCTCCTACACTGCCTGGAGGATGTACACACTCCTTCACTACCTGGGTGATGTACCCTCTGTTAAACTGCCTGGGTGATGTACACTCCCCTACACTACCTGGAGGATGTACACACTCCTACACTACCTGGAGGATGTACACACTCCTACACTACCTGGGTGATGTACCCTCTGCTAAACTGCCTGGGTGACGTACACTTTCCTACACTACCTGGGTGATGTACACTCCCCTACACTACCTGGAGGATGTACACTCGCCTACACTAGCAGGGTGATGTACTCTCTCCTACACTTCCAGGGTGATGTACACTCCTACACTACCTGGGATATGTAAACTCTCCTACACTACCTAGGTGATGTGCACACTCCTACACTACCAGGGTGATGTACTCACTGGTACACTACCTGGGTAATATACACTCACCTACACTACCAGGGTGATGTACACTCTCCAACACTACCAGGGTGATGTACACTCTCCTGCACTACCTGGAGAATGTGCACTCTCCTACACTGTTATTTAATTTACCAAGGAAATGGTGTATATCTACATTTTTGGGCATAAGACACAAAATATCATCAACATATCTGAACCATTTAGCTCTATTAGGGAGGATTGTGTTAAGCAACCTTGTTTCAAAAAAATCCATGTATAGGTTACTAAGAACAAGTGAAAGAGGATTTCCCATTGCCATACCTATACATGAAATTTTTTGAAACAAGGCTGCTTAATATAAATTAGATCCATTTATAATTAATAGAATTTGGGAAGAATTTAATAATACATTGGATAAATAATAAATTTTCAAATTCTTAATTCTTGGGTAGAATAGTTTGTTGGTGGGTTGTGTGAAGGACCTGTCTAGTTGGGCCAGCGGGCCTGCTGCAGTGTTCCTTTTCTTATGAGTCGCGCTTCAGGTGTTGCTTTGTTGTGGGATGTGATAGTGAGGTGTGGTCTAGACCCTTTATATGCCTTCCTTTGATGCATTACTTTCATTTTTCCTTGATAATGTGAGTAGTCACGAATGCACTTTGGAATTTCTCTATTCTTTCACAGTGGTTTTGTATATATATATATATATATATATATATATATATATAATGGGGTCCACCTCTGGTGTAAATTGTGGGACCCATAGCCTCGGAGAAGTGAATAAAAAGGCTTCAAGGAAGAATATTTGGATTTCTTCCTGAAGCCGTTTGAATATTCCACTTCCCCTACCACCCCATCTTTTCATATATTTTTTTTATCAATAGGAATATTTTATTACATAATATGGTACAGAAGATTTAAGAGATACATTGTTGATATAAAGGTGGCATATAAGGTACATGTTGTTACGTGTGTATCACCGATTATAAGGCGAAAATCTCATCCAGCTCCTCAGAGCTGGGGCGTGTGCCCAAAATACAGCAGGCATTACTCCTTTGAACAGCCGCACTGAGCCGCTGGGACAGAAAACCAGCTGCCCTGGGATCCCTAGTTACCCTGATGAGTCTTTCCCAGCTCCTTAAGGAATTTAGATGCACTCTTTCCCCATGAGCCAAGGGTCTCTGAGCCTATGGGAACAAACATATAATGATGGGCAAGTTCTCCATATTTTCTAGACTTTTGGGACTCCCTGAAGCTGGCAGCTGCCCCTCCTTCCTCCCTGGCGTATTGGAGATAGGTATCAGCCAAGGTAGATGCACATGTATAGTCCCACACCAGCTGCTTCCCATCTGTCCAGGCTTAAAGGGTGATACCATCTGGAGGCTTCTGGCTGCCATCAGATCTGCATAGTTGGGGTGGCTCCCTTACTGCTGGGCATCCAGCTGCTGTGAGGCTCCTCTTGATAATGTTATTAACCTCCTCATGTCTTGCAATCTTTCCCTCGGATTTACAGCACACAAGACAATGATACCCGAATCGGTCTGCTGCTTCACTGCCACAAATACACCTGTGTTCGGCGAGAATAGGGGCGGCAAGTCGAAGGGCAACACCGATGCGGATGGTCTGTGGGTCGAGGCGTGTGCCAAGGCTGGAGTTGGGAACAGCCAACAGAAAGTCCCCAGCATGAGGGGCTCTCACTGCCAGGAGGCGGGCTCTATCCTTCCCTGACACACTCTGAAGCATTGTTGAGGCTATATTTTCCACTATTGGACCATCCCAGTGTGATTGTAGTTGTTGGGGGGAGCAGGTCTGGTTTCAGAGCCCTTTAGATTATCCCAGATCATTGCTCCGTCAACGAATTTTTGGTCCTGGACTCCAATCTTGTCCCTGAGATGTTCTGGGAGAATCGCTGCTACAAGCTCTCTGGATGCAATACACGAGGACAGAAAAGCAGGTAACGCAATCTGTGATGACTTGCGGACACCAATGCCTCCTAGTCTGACTGGAAGTGTAGCTTGGTTCCACTGCCCATCTTCTAGAGTAAGGTTAAGTACTTTCGTAAAAATCTGCTTCAGAATACTGTCATATTCGTGCAGTATAGGGTTATATGAAGGTGCACATCTTAGGAAATATGTCAACCTGGGCAGACTCGAGCACTTTGTGAGAAGGTAAAAGGCATCGTGGGTGTCCAGATTGCCTATTCGTTGTTCCATTCTCCTTAACTCTTCCAATTTCTTCCTGAGAATTGTGTCAATGGCATTGCTTCCCAGAGGTGCTCCTATCAAGATACTATTTGTGGGGACAATGACTGCTGCTCCTGGTAGTTTTGATCTCACTGCATTTATCACTTGTTGACTGACTGAGATGATTTCACATTTGGATGGATTCAGGATGAGACCCATTTCCTGTCCCCGTGTCATTACCTGTGTAAGATCATGTAGGAGGGACTCCTTTGTACCTGCTAGTGTGCCATCATCTAGGAACCAGATGTTTAGCTCGCTGGTCAGTCTGACTGTGATTTCCCTAACTGCTATACAGAAGAGAAATGGTGCAAGAGGATCTCCTTGTTGGACACCATCCAATGATGTGATTTCATGCTCTCCAAAGAGAAGCATTGATTCCTTGCTATACCCAGCTGAAACAAAAGAGAGGAGACCAGGGAAATGTTCTTGTACTGCTGCTAATACCACGTCTCTTTTCAGGAGATTGAACGCATTCTTGAAATCTAATTTTACCACTGCATTGTCCTCAGGCAGGTTGTTGATATACGCCCTTGTTGCATGAACCGCTGCTTCACTTCCTTGAGAGACCCCAAAGCCAATATATATATATATATATATATATATATATATATATATATATATATATATATATATATATATATATATATATATATATATATATATATATATATATATATATATATATATATATATATATATATATAGAGCCATGTATATATATATATATATATATATATATATATATATTATATATATATATATATATATATATATATATATATATATATATTGTCCAGAGGGCTGAGGAAGGGTTGTTGAGGTGGTTCGGACATGTAGAGAGAATGGAGCGAAACAGAATGACTTCAAGAGTGTATCAGTCTGTAGTGGAAGGAAGGCGGGGTAGGGGTCGGCCTAGGAAGGGTTGGAGGGAGGGGGTAAAGGAGGTTTTGTGTGCGAGGGGCTTGGACTTCCAGCAGGCATGCGTGAGCGTGTTTGATAGGAGTGAATGGAGACAAATGGTTTTTAATACTTGACGTGCTGTTGGAGTGTGAGCAAAGTAACATTTATGAAGGGATTCAGGGAAACCGGCAGGCCGGACTTGAGTCCTGGAGATGGGAAGTACAGTGCCTGCACTCTGAAGGAGGGGTGTTAATGTTGCAGTTTAAAAACTGTAGTGTAAAGCACCCTTCTGGCAAGACAGTGATGGAGTGAATGATGGTGAAAGTTTTTCTTTTTCGGGCCACCCTGCCTTGGTGGGAATCGGCCGGTGTGATAATAAAAAAAAAAAATATATATATATATATATATATATATATGGCTATAATATATATATTTTAGGTAGTAGGTTGGTAGACAGCAACCACCCAGGGAAGTACTACCGTCCTGCCAGATGACTGTGAAACAGAAACCTGTAACTGTTTTGCATGATGGTAGGATTGCTGGTTTCTTTTTCTGTCTCATAAACACGCTAGATAACAGGGATATCTTGCTACTCCTACTTACACTTTGGTCACACTTCACAGACACGCACATGCATATATATATATATACATACATCTAGGTTTTTCTCCTTTTTCTAAATAGCTCTTGTTCCTCTTTATTTCTTCTATTGTCCATGGGGAAGTGGAAAAGAATCTTTCCTCCGTAAGCCATGCGTGTCGTATGAGGCGACTAAAATGCCGGGAGCAATGGGCTAGTAACCCCTTCTCCTGTAGACATTTACTAAAAAAGAGAAGAAGAAAAACTTTATAAAACTGGGATGCTTAAATGTGCGTGGATGTAGTGTAGTGCGGATGACAAGAAACAGATGATTGCTGATGTTATGAATGAAAAGAAGTTGGATCTCCTGGCCCTAAGCGAAACAAAGCTGAAGGGGGTAGGGGAGTTTCGGTGGGGGGAAATAAATGGGATTAAATCTGGAGTATCTGAGAGAGAGCAAAGGAAGGGATAGCAGTAATGTTGAATGATCAGTTATGGAAGGAGAAAAAAGAATATGAATGTGTTAATTCAAGAATTATGTGGATTAAAGTAAAGGTTGGATGCGAGAAGTGGGTCATAATAAGCGTGTATGCACCTGGAGAAGAGAGAAATGCAGAGGAGAGAGAGAGATTTTGGGAGATGTTAAGTGAATGTATAGGAGCCTTTGAACCAAGTGAGAGAGTAATTGTGGTAGGGGACCTGAATGCTAAAGTAGGAGAAACTTTTAGAGAGGGTGTGGTAGGTAAGTTTAGGATTCCAGGTGTAAATGATAATGGGAGCCCTTTGATTGAACTTTGTATAGAAAGGGGTTTAGTTATAGGTAATACATATTTTAAGAAAAAGAGGATAAGTATACAAGATATGATGTAGGGCGAAATGACAGTAGTTTGTTGGATTATGTATTGGTAGATAAAAGACTGTTGAGTAGACTTCAGGATGTACATGTTTATAGAGGGGCCACAGATATATCAGATCACTTTCTAGTTGTAGCTACACTGAGAGTAAAAGGTAGATGGGATACAAGGAGAAGAGAAGCATCAGGGAAGAGAGAGGTGAAGGTTTATAAACTAAAAGAGGAGGCAGTTAGGGTAAGATATAAACAGCTATTGGAGGATAGATGGGCTAATGAGAGCATAGGCAATGGGGTCGAAGAGGTATGGGGTAGGTTTAAAAATGTAGTGTTAGAGTGTTCAGCAGAAGTTTGTGGTTACAGGAAAGTGGGTGCGGGAGGGAAGAGGAGCGATTGGTGGAATGATAATGTGAAGAGAGTAGTAAGGGAGAAAAAGTTAGCATATGAGAAGTTTTTACAAAGTAGAAGTGATGCAAGGAGGGAAGAGTATATGGAGAAAAAGAGAGGTTAAGAGAGTGGTGAAGCAATGTAAAAAGAGAGCAAATGAGAGAGTGAGTGAGATGTTATCAACAAATTTTGTTGAAAATAAGAAAAAGTTTTGGAGTGAGATTAACAAGTTAAGAAAGCCTAGAGAACAAATGGATTTGTCAGTTAAAAATAGGAGAGGAGAGTTATTAAATGGAGAGTTAGAGGTATTGGGAAGATGGAGGGAATATTTTGAGGAATTGTTAAATGTTGATGAAGATAGGGAAGCTGTGATTTTGTGTATAGGGCAAGGAGGAACAACATCTTGTAGGAGTGAGGAAGAGCCAGTTGTGAGTGTGGGGGAAGTTCGTGAGACAGTAGGTAAAATGAAAGGGGGTAAGGCAGCCGGGATTGATGGGATAAAGATAGAAATGTTAAAAGCAGGTGGGGATATAGTTTTGGAGTGGTTGGTGCAATTTTTTAATAAATGTATGGAAGAGGGTAAGGTACCTAGGGATTGGCAGAGAGCATGCATAGTTCCTTTGTATAAAGGCAAAGGGGATAAAAGAGAGTGCAAAATTTATAGGGGGAT
>NC_091321.1:35178546-35216046 GCF_038502225.1 Cherax quadricarinatus | reverse complement strand
CAGGAATTGGTAGAAAAATCAGAAAACAAAACGATGGACTTTGTAACAACAAAATGCAAGGAGGCAGAGGAAAGGTTTGTTCCCAAGGATAATAGAAATAATGGGAAGGACAGAACGAGCCCTTGGTTTACCCTAAGGTACAGGGAGGCAAAAACGAAGTGCTCTAGAGAATGGAAAAAGTACAGAAGGCAAAGGACTCAGGAGAATAAATAGATTAGTCGACGAGCCAGAAACGAGTATGCACATATAAGGAGGGAGGCCCAGCGGCTTTATGAAAATGACATATCATCGAAAGTCAAGTCTGACCCGAAGCTATTCTACAGCCACATCAGGAGGAAGACAACAGTCAAGGACCAGGTAATCAGGCTGAGGAAAGAAGGTGGGGAGCTCACAAGAAATGACCAGGAGGTATGTGAGAAGCTGAACATGAGATTTCAGGAAGTATTTACAGTGGAGGCTGAAGGGACAATGGGAAGACAAAACAGTGGGGTACAGCAACAAGGGATATACCAACAAGTGTTTGATGAATTACAACTGAGGAGGAGGTGGAGAAGCTCCTAAGCGACCTTGATACCTCAAAGGCAGTGGGACCGGACATCTCTCCATGGGTCCTTAGAGAGGGAGCAGGGACACTACATGTGCCATTAACCAAAATCTTCAACACTTCCCTTGAAACAGGGCAACTACCTGAGGTATGGAAGAAGGCAAATGTAGTCCCCATCTCTAAGAAGGGAGACAGAAATGAAGCACTAAATTATAGACCAGTGTCACTGACATGTATGGTACGCAAAGTCTTGGAAAAGATTATCAGGAGGAGAGTGGTGGAGCACCTGGAGCGGAACAAGATTATAAATAACAGCCAGCACGGATTCATGGAAGGCAAATCCTGTGTTACAAACCTACTAGAGTTTTATGACAAGGTAACTGAAGTAAGAAATGAGAGGGAGGGGTGGGTTGATTGCATTTTCTTGGACTGCAAGAAGGCCTTCGACACAGTTCCTCACAAGAGTTTAGTACAGAAGCTAGAGGAACAGGCACGTATAACAGGATGGGCACTGCAATGGATCGGAGAATACCTAACAGGGAGGCAACAGCTAGTCATGGTCCGTGATAAGGTATCACAGTGGGCGCCAGTGACGAGCGGGATCCCACAGGGGTCAGTCCTAGGACCAGTGCTATTCTTGGGATATGTGAACGACATGACGGAAGGGATAGACTCAGAAGTGACCCTGTTTGCAAATGACGTGAAGTTAATGAGAATTAAATCAGACGCGGACCAGACAGGTCTACAGAGAGACCTGGACAGGCTGGATTTGTGGTCTAGAAACTGGCTCCTAGAATTTAACCTCGCCAAATGCAAAGTCATGAAGATCGGAGGAGGGCAAAGAAGACCGCAGACAGAGTAAAGGTTTGGTGGCCAAAGGCTGCAAACCTCACTCAAGGAGAAAGACCTAGGAGTGAGTATAATACCGAGTACATCGCCAGAAGCACACATTAACCAGATAACTGCTGCGGCATATGGGCGCTTGTCAAACCTGAGAATAGCGTTCCGGTACCTCAGTAAGAAATCGTTCAAGACTTTATACACTGTGTACGCCAGGCCCATACTGGAGTACGCAGCACCAGTTTGGATCCCACACCTGGTCAAAACACGTCAAGAAATTAGAGAAAGTCCAAAGGTTTGCAACAAGACTAGGTCCAGAGCTAAGGGGCATGTCCTACGAGGAGAGGTTAGGGAAAATCGACCTGACGACACTGGAGGACAGGAGGCTCAGGGTACACATGATAACGACATACAAAATACTGCGTGGAATAGACAAGGTGGACAGAGATAGGATGTTCCAGAGATGGGACACAGAAAAAAGGGGTCACAATTGGAAGCTGAAGACTCAGATGAGTCAAAGAGATGTTAGGAAGTATTTCTTCAGTCATAGAGTAGTTAGGAAGTGAAATAGTCTGGCAAGCGATGTAGTGGAGGCAGGAACTATACATAGTTTTAAGACGAGGTATGATAAAGCTCATGGAGCAGAGGGAGAGAGGACCTAGTAGCGGTCGGTGAAGAGGCGGGGCCAGGAGCTGAGTCTCGACCCCTGCAACCACAATTAGGTGAGTACAATTAGGTGAGAACACCTACACACACACACACATACACACACACACATACACACACACAAACACACACACAGACACACACACAGACACCCACACCTAGCCAAGCATGTAAAGAAACTAGAGAAAGTGCAAAGGTTTGCAACAAGACTAGTCCCAGAGTTAAGAGGTATGTCCTATGAGGAGAGGTTAAGGGAAACCAACCTGACGACACTGGAGGACAGGAGAGATAGGGGGGACATGATAACGACTTACAAAATACTGAGAGGAATTGACAAGTTGGTCAAAGACAGGATGTTCCAGAGACTGGACACAGTAACAAGGAGAAACAGTTGGAAGTTGAAGACACAGATGAATCACAGGGATGTTAGGAAGTATTTCTTCAGCCACAGAGTAGTCACGAAGTGGAATAGTTTGGGAAGCGATGTAGTGGAGGCAGGATCCATACATAGCTTTAAGCAGAGGTACGATAAAGCTCATGGTTCAGGGAGAGTGACGTAGTAGCGACCAGTGAAGAGGCGGGCCCAGGAGCTTGGACTCGACCCCTGAAACCTCAACTAGGTGAGTACAACTAGGCGAGTACACACACACACAGGCCAGGAGCTGAGTCTCGACCCCTGCAACCACAAATAGGTGAGTACACACACACACATACACACACACACACACACATATACACACACACACATATACACACACACATACACACATATTCACACACACATATTCACACACACACACACACACACACACACACACACACACACACACACACACACACACACACACACACACACACACACATTCACACACACACACACACACACACACACATTCACACACACACATTCACACACACACACACACACACACACACACATTCACACACACACACATATACACACACACACACATATACACACACACACATACACACAGAAGAAGTGAAGAGGCTTCTGAGTGAGCTAGATACCTCAAAGGCAATGGGGCCAGATAACATCTCCCCATGGGTATTGAGAGAGGGAGCAGAGGCGCTATGTGTACCCCTAACAACAATATTCAATACATCTATCGAAACAGGGAGATTGCCTGAGGCATGGAAGACAGCAAATGTAGTCCCAATATTTAAAAAAGGAGACAGACATGAAGCATTAAACTACAGACCAGTGTCACTGACATGTATAGTATGCAAAATCATGGAGAAGATTATCAGGAGAAGAGTGGTGGAACACCTAGAAAGGAATGATCTCATCAACAGCAGCCAACATGGTTTCAGGGACGGGAAATCCTGTGTCACAAACCTACTGGAGTTCTATGACATGGTGACAGCAGTAAGACAAGAGAGAGAGGGGTGGGTGGATTGCATTTTCTTGGACTGCAAGAAGGCGTTTGACACAGTTCCACACAAGAGATTGGTGCAAAAACTGGAGGACCAAGCAGGGATAACAGGGAAGGCACTACAATGGATCAGGGAATACTTGTCAGGAAGACAGCAGCGAGTCATGGTACGCGGCGAGGTGTCAGAGTGGGCACCTGTGACCAGCGGGGTCCCGCAGGGGTCAGTCCTAGGACCAGTGCTGTTTCTGGTATTTGTGAACGACATGACGGAAGGAATAGACTCTGAGGTGTCCCTGTTTGCAGATGACGTGAAGTTGATGAGAAGAATTCACTCGATCGAAGACCAGGCAGAACTACAAAGGGATCTGGACAGGCTGCAGACCTGGTCCAGCAATTGGCTCCTGGAGTTCAATCCCACCAAGTGCAAAGTCATGAAGATTGGGGAAGGGCAAAGAAGGCCGCAGACGGAGTACAGTCTAGGGAGTCAGAGACTACAAACCTCACTCAAGGAAAAAGATCTTGGGGTGAGTATAACACCAGGCACATCTCCTGAAGCGCACATCAACCAAATAACTGCTGCAGCATATGGGCGCCTAGCAAACCTCAGAACAGCATTCCGACATCTTAATAAGGAATCATTCAGGACCCTGTACACCGTGTACGTTAGGCCCATATTGGAGTATGCGGCACCAGTTTGGAACCCACACCTAGCCAAGCACGTGAAGAAACTAGAGAAAGTGCAAAGGTTTGCAAAAAGACTAGTCCCAGAGCTAAGAGGTATGTCCTACGAGGAGAGGTTAAGGGAAATCACCCTGACGACACTGGAGGACAGGAGAGATAGGGGGGACATGATAACGACATACAAAATACTGAGAGGAATTGACAAGGTGGACAAAGACAGGATGTTCCAGAGATTGGACACAGTAACAAGGGGACACAGTTGGAAGCTGAAGACACAGATGAATCACAGGGATGTTAGGAAGTATTTCTTCAGCCACAGAGTAGTCAGTAAGTGGAATAGTTTGGGAAGCGATGTAGTGGAGGCAGGATCCATACATAGCTTTAAGCAGAGGTATGATAAAGCTCACGGCTCAGGGAGAGTGACCTAGTAGCGATCAGTGAAGAGGAGGGGCCAGGAGCTCGGACTCGACCCCCGCAACCTCAACTAGGTGAGTACAACTAGGTGAGTACACACACACACATACACACACACAACTTCCTGCAGAAGCCTCCCAACCAGGTCAACCCAAGTGCAACCAAACACTCTAAACCAAAACACCCATGCCACATCCAATGCCCCCACCCCCTGCATTACAAACTCCACCCCCACAGCAACCACCCATAGTTCCTTATCAGGTCTCCCACTTCCCCAACAACAATACACCTCCCAGACCACAATCTTAGAAAAGAAGTTGAAGGTGTGGTATGCAAATGCAGATGGAATAACAAATAAGTATGAGGAGTGGCACGAAAGAATCAAGGAGACATCCCCAGACATAATAGCACTCACAGAAACAAAACTCACCAGAATAATAACAGATTCAATCTTTCCATCCGGATATCAAATCCTCAGGAAAGACAGAGGGAGGAGAGGGGGAGGAGGAGTTGCACTGCTCATTAAAAACCAGTGAGGTTTTGAGAAAATGGAAGGAATGATGGCACGGGCGAAAGGGACTACTTAGTAGGAACAATCCAGTCTGAGGGACATAAGGTGATAATTGCAGTAATGTACAACCCACCACAGAACTGCAGGAGGCCAAGAGAAGAATACGATGAGAGCAACAGAGCAATGGTCGACACGCTAGCCGAGGTGGCCAGGAGAGCACACATGGGGGGAGCAAAGTTACTAGTTATGGGAGATTTCAATCACAAGGAGATTGACTGGGAAAACCTGGAGCCCCATGGGGGTCCCGAAACATGGAGAGCCAAGATGATGGATGTGGTACTGGAAAACCTCATGCATCAACATGTTAGAGACACTACCAGAGAGAGAGAGGAGAGGATGAACCAGCAAGACTGGACCTTGTATTCACCTTAAGTAGTTCTGACATCGAGGATATCATGTATGAAAGGCGCCTGGGAGCTAGTGATCATGTGGTTCTGTGCTTCGACTACATAGTTGAGCTCCAAGTGGAGAGAGCAGTAGGAATAGGGTGGGAAAAACCAAACTACAAAAGGGGGAACTACTCAGGCTTGAGGAACTTCTTTCAAGACATTCAGTGGGAGAGGGAACTGACAGGAAAACCAGTACAAGAAATGATGGACTATGTGGCAGCAAAATGCAAGGAGGCAGAGGAAAGGTTTGTTCCCAAGGCAAACAGAAATAATGGGAAGAACAGAACGAGTCCTTCATTCACCCAAAAGTGTAGGGAGGCAAAAACTAGGTGTACTAGAGAATGGAGAAGGTACAGAAGACAGAGAACTCAGGAAAATAAAGAGATTAGCCGAAGAGCCAGAAACGAATATGCACAGATAAGAAGGGAGGCTCAGCGGCAATACGAAAATGACATAGCATCGAAAGTCAAGACTGACCCGAAGCTGTTGTACAGCCACATCAACAGTCAAGGACCAGGTAATCAGACTGAGGAAGGGTGATGGGGAATTCACAAGAAACGACCCGGAGGTATGTCAGGAGCTCAACACAAGATTTAAAGAAGTATTTACAGTGGAAACCAGTAGGATTCCAGGAAATCAGAGCAGGGGGTGCACCAGCAATTGCTGGATGAGGTACATATAACCAAGGAGGAGGTGAAGAAGCTGCTATGCGAACTTGACACCTCAAAGGCGGTGGGACCAGACAACATCTCTCCGTGGGTCCTTAAAGAGGGAGCAGAGATATTGTGTGAGCCATTAACAAAGATCTTCAACACATCATTTGAAACTGGGCAACTCCCTGAGGTATGGAAGATGGCAAATGTAGTCCCAATTTTTAAAAAGGGAGACAGACATGAGGCACTAAACTACAGACCTGTATCACTAACGTGTATAGTATGCAAGGTCACGGAGAAGATCATCAGGAGGAGAGTGGTGGAGCACCTGGAAAGAAACAAGTGTATAATTGACAACCAGCATGGTTTCAGGGAGGGAAAATCCTGTGTCACAAACCTACTAGAGTTTTATGACAAGGTGACAGAAGTAAGACAAGAGAGAGAGGGGTGGATCGACTGCATTTTTTTTGGACTGCAAGAAGGCCTTCGACACAGTTCCTCACAAGAGGTTACTGCAAAAGCTAGAGGATCAGGCACACATAACAGGAAAGGCACTGCAATGGATCAGAGAATACCTGACAGCGAGGCAACAACGAGTCATGGTACGTGACGAAGTGTCAGAGTGGGCGCCTGTGACAAGCGGGGTCCCAAAGGGGTCAGTCCTAGGACCTGTGCTGTTCTTGGTATATGTGAATGTCATATCGGAATGGATAGACTCAGAAGTGTCCTTGTTTGCGGACGATGTGAAATTAATGAGAAGAATCAAATCGGATGAGGATCAGGCAGGACTACAAAGAGACCTGGACAGGCTACAAGCCTGGTCCAGCAACTGGCTCCTTGAGTTTAACCCAGCCAAATGCAAAGTCCTGAAGATTGGGGAAGGGCAAAGAAGACCGCAGACACAATATAGTTTAGACGGCCAAAGTCTGCAAACCTCACTCAAGGAAAAAGATCTGGGGGTGAGTATAACACCGAGCATATCTCCTGAGGCGCACATCAATCAGATAACTGCTGCAGCATACGGGCGCCTGGCAAACCTACGGATAGCGTTCCGATACCTCAGTAAGGATTCGTTTAAGACTCTGTATACCATTTACGTCAGGCCCATACTGGAGTATGCAGCACCAGTTTGGAATCCACACCTAGTCAAGCACGTCAAGAAATTAGAGAAAGTGCAAAGGTTTGCAACAAGACTATTCCCAGAGCTACGGGGATTGTCCTACGAAGAAAGGTTGAGGGAGATCGGCCTGACGACGCTGGAGGCAAGGAGGGTCAGGGGAGACATGATAACGACATATAAAATACTGCGCGGAATGGACGAGGTGGACAAAGACAGGATGTTCCAGAGATGGGACACAGACACAAGAGGTCACAATTGGAAGTTGAAGACTCAGATGAATCAGAGGGATGTTAGGAAGTATTTCTTCAGTCATAGAGTAGTCAAGCCGCAGAATAGCCTAGAAAGTGAAGTAGTGGAGGCGGGAACCATACATAGTTTTAAGGTGAGGTATGATAAAGCTCATGGAGCAGGGAGAGAGAGGACCTAGTAGCAATCAGTGAAGAGGCGGGGCCAGGAGCTATGACTCGACCCCTGCAACCACAAATAGGTGAGTACAAATAGGTGAGTACATACACACACTCTCACACACACACACACACACACACACACACACACACACACATACACACATTCCCAAACACACATTCACACACACAAGTCACAAAGACAGGATGTTCCAGAGATTGGACACAGTAACAAGGGGACACAGTTGGAAGCTGAAGACACAGATGAATCACAGGGATGTTAGGAAGTATTTCTTCAGCCACAGAGTAGTCAGTAAGTGGAATAGTTTGGGAAGCGATGTAGTGGAGGCAGGATCCATACATAGCTTTAAGCAGAGGTATGATAAAGCTCACGGCTCAGGGAGAGTGACCTAGTAGCGATCAGTGAAGAGGCGGGGCCAGGAGCTCGGACTCGACCCCCGCAACCTCATCTAGGTGAGTACAACTAGGTGAGTACACACACACATTCACACACACATTCACACATACACATACACACACACACATACACACACATACACACACACACACACACACACACACACACACACATACACACACACACACACACACACACACACACACTCAATACCCTCTTTCCCTCCTTTCTCCCTCTCTCTTTCTCTCCCTCTCCCTCTCTCTCTCTCTACCCTTTCTCTCCCCCTCACATTTCTCTCTCTCCCCCTTGGTCTTATCCCTCACCCCCATACTCTCTCCTCTCTCTCCCTCTTTCTACCCTTTCTCTCTCCTCTCTCTCCCTCTTTCTACCCTTTCTCTCTCTCCCCCACACCCTCTACCTCCTCTACACATGTAGTAAAAGGTAGTACATAACTGGGTGAAAGAATGACTTGTTAACACACGCTAGTATTATAATTATTAGAACTACTCTCAGGGTTAGTGGTATCTCATTAGTATTACGGATACACAGAAGTGAATTGTATTTCTGGGACATATAAACAACTGACGTGCTCACACACACACACACACGCGCACACACATACACACTCGGGGCCAGGAGCTGGGTCTCGACCCCGAAACCACAACTAGGTGAGTACACACAGCTGATCCTTGGAATTTGACTGCCTCCCCCACAGACCTCTTACCTTTTCCCTCCCTCGCGTTTCTCTCTCTCATAGCCTTCTTCCCTCCTTTCTCCCTCTCTCTCTCTTTCTCTCCCTCTCCCTCTCCCTCTCTTTCTCCCTCTCTCTACCCTTTCTCTCCCCCCTCACATTTCTCCCCCTCCCCCTTGGTCTTATCCCTCACCCCCATACTCTCTCCTCTCTCTCCCTCTTTCTACCCTTTCTCTCTCCTCTCTCTCCCTCTTTCTACCCTCTCTCTCTCTCCCCCACACCCTCTCCCTCCTCTAGCCTTCTGTCTGTGGTAATAAGTAAAAAAAAAAAAAAAAAAAAAAAATGGGTGGCCTTAGAGGACGGAAACCCAGAGATCTGGTGGACGAACCAGGGAGGAAAGACTGGGAGCTAGAGCTCCAAAAAAGGGAGGAAGAGTGGGGAAGGAAGATAGTAGAGCTTGGTAAGAAAATGGAGGAGCGGATAGCTGAAGAGTGCAGGAAGTGGGAAGTACAGGTCTTAGCAGCAGAAGCTAGGATACAGTGCTTAGAAGAGAAACTGCAAAGCCTGAAACAGATTAGAGAGACAAATGACAATTCAGGTGTGACAGGAAATTCAAAGTCAGGCGCAGACAAGGGGATGGTAAGCAACAACGGAGACATGCTGAGCATGAAGGCCCTATCAGACCCACGTGGGGCCAGGGAAAAGACGACGAGCACACTAAGATCAAACGATAGGTCCGAAAACAATGAAGGTATGCTATATGCAGAGATTCTAACAGCCAACTGCAGTAGCAAGGGACAGCTGGTCAGGAAAGACAGTCCACTGAGAATAGAAGTTTCAGATATGACAGGGACTGAAGGCAAGAACATGTCAATGGAAGGAAACAAAATGCCTCAGAGGACGCAGATGGAGACTCAGTGGGAGGAGGAAAGGGCGAGGTCAGTTTTTGTGTACGGGCTCCAAGAAGCCAAGGGGGCCAACTTTGAAGAAATAAAACAGGAGGAGAAAAAAATGATTGAAGGCATCATGAAAACAATAGGGGAGGGCAATATGACCCAGGTGACAATTTTTCAGAGAATTGGGTGGTTTGCGAGTGGAAGGATACGGCCTGTCAGAGTAACTTTCAAGGAAGAATCAGTTCGAACCAGGATTCTGCAAGAGAAAGCAAGACTGAGGGACAAAGAGGGGTACCAGAGAGTATACCTCGACCGCGACAGAACACAAGAAGAAAGGACTACACTGAAAGAGAGGGTACAGAGACGCAAGGAGGAACGAGAAACAATGAAAATGAGCAGGACCCAGACACAGGAGGAAGGGCAAACACACCCCACAGAATCTCCCACCAAAAGACTCCACCCGCGACATTCCCAACGCAACTGAGCAACCTATACTACAACCCACTCACTGTTCCCTCTGCCACCAATCCCCATATCACAAACCTCACCCCAACAGCTGTCCCTTATGGGCATTCTGACCCCACCCCCATCAACACAAACCCCACCTACACCACAGCCCCATATAGGCCCCCACCAAGGCTCTCGCTCCCCCAACCCCAATATTCTTGCATGACCACAATGATAGAAAAGAAACTAAAGGTTTGGTACACAAACGCGGATGGAATAATGAATAAACATGAGGAGTGGAATGAAAGAATCAGTGAAAAATCCCCAGACATCATAGCAGTCACAGAAACAAAACTCGCTGAGACAATAACAGACACAATCTTCCCAACAGGATATCAGATCCTGAGGAAAGATAGAAGGAGTAGAGGGGGAGGAGGGGTTGCACTGCTCATAAAACACCGATGGGGATTTGAGGAAATGGAAGGCATAGACATGATTGGAGAAAGAGACTACATTGTAGGTACAATTCAGTCCGGAGAACATAAAGTAGTCATTGGAGTGATGTACAACCCACCACAGAACTGCAGGAGGCCAAGAGAGGAGTACGAAGTAAACAACAGGGTGATGGTGGACACACTGGCTGAGGTGGCAAGAAGAGCTCACTCGAGCAGAGCAAAGTTACTGGTAATGGGCGATTTCAACCACAGGGAGATCGACTGGGAAAACCTGGAGCCACATGGGGGTCCCGAAACATGGAGAGCCAAGATGATGGATGTGGTACTTGAAAACCTCATGCATCAACATGTCAGGGACACAACCAGAGAGAGAGGGGAGGATGAGCCAGCAAGACTGGATCTTGTGTTCACCCTGAGCAGTTCAGACATTGAGGACATCACTTATGAGAGGCCCCTTGGAGCTAGCGATCATGTGGTTCTGAGTTTTGACTATATAGTAGAGTTACAAGTGGAGAAGGTAACAGGAACTGAAGGGGAAAGGCCAAACTATAAAAGGGGGGACTACACAGGTATGAGAAACTTCCTGCAGGAGGTTCAGTGGGACAGAGAAATGGTAGGAAAATCAGTAAACGAGATGATGGAATATGTGGCAGCAAAGTGCAAGGAGGCAGAGGAAAGTTTTGTTCCCAAGGGAAACGGAAATAATAGGAAGACCAAAACGAGTCCTTGGTTTACCCGAAGGTGTAGGGAGGCAAAAACTAAGTGCAACAGAGAATGGAAAAGGTACAGGAGGCATAGGACTCAGGAAAACAAGGGGATTAGTAGAAGAGCCAGAAACGAGTATGCACAGATAAGGAGGGAGGCCCAGCGACAGTATGAAAACGACATAGCATCGAAAGTCAAATCTGACCCGAAACTGCTGTATAGCCACATTAGGAGGAAGACAACAGTCAAGGACCAGGTGATAAGGCTGAGGAAAGAAGGTGGAGAACTCACAAGAAACGATCAAGAGGTATGTGAGGAGCTCAACACGAGATTTAAGGAAGTATTTACAGTAGAGACAGGAAGGACTCTGGGGGGACAGACCAGATGGGGACACCAGCAAGGAATACACCAACAAGTGTTGGACGACATACATACAGATGAGGAGGAGGTGAAGAAACTGCTAAGGGACATCGATACCTCAAAGGCAATGGGACCAGACAACATCTCCCCGTGGGTCCTTAGAGAGGGAGCAGATATGTTGTGCGTGCCACTTACCACAATCTTCAACACATCCCTGGAAACTGGGCAACTACCTGAGGTATGGAAGACGGCAAATGTAGTTCCCATTTTTAAAAAAGGAGACAGAAAAGAGGCACTAAACTATAGACCTGTGTCACTGACGTGTATAGTATGCAAAATTATGGAGAAGATTATCAGGAGGAGAGTGGTAGAGCACCTGGAACGGAACAGGAGTATAAATGCCAACCAGCACGGATTCACGGAAGGCAAATCCTGTGTCACAAACCTTCTGGAGTTTTATGATAAAATAACAGAAGTAAGACAAGAGAGAGAGGGGTGGGTTGATTGCATCTTCTTGGACTGCAAGAAGGCCTTTGACACAGTTCCTCACAAGAGATTAGTGCAGAAGCTAGAGCATCAGGCGCATATTACAGGAAGGGCACTGCAATGGATCAGAGAATACCTGACAGGGAGGCAACAACGAGTCATGGTACGTAATGATGTATCACAGTGGGCACCTGTGACGAGCGGGGTCCCACAGGGGTCGGTCCTAGGACCAGTGCTATTTTTGGTAAATGTGAACGACATGACGGAAGGGTTAGACTCAGAAGTGTCCCTGTTTGCAGATGATGTGAAGTTAATGAGGAGAATTAAATCTGATGAGGACCAGGCAGGACTTCAAAGAGACCTGGACAGACTGGACACCTGGTCCAGCAAATGGCTTCTCGAATTTAATCCTGCCAAATGCAAAGTCATGAAGATGGGGGAGGGGCACAGAAGACCACAGACAGAGTATAGGCTAGGTGGCCAAAGACTGCAAACCTCACTCAAGGAGAAAGATCTTGGGGTGAGTATAACACCGAGCATGTCTCCGGAAGCACACATCAATCAGATAACTGCTGCAGCATATGGGCGCCTGGCAAACCTGAGAACAGCATTCCGATACCTTAGTAAGGAATCATTCAAGACACTGTACACCGTGTATGTCAGGCCCATACTGGAGTATGCAGCACCTGTTTGGAACCCGCACTTGATAAAGCACGTCGAGAAACTAGAGAAAGTACAAAGGTTTGCGACAAGGTTAGTTCCAGAGCTAAGGGGAATGTCCTATAAGGAAAGATTAAGGGAAATCGGCCTGACCACACTGGAGGACAGGAGGGTCAGGGGAGACATGATAACGACATATAAAATACTGCGTGGAATAGACAAGGTGGACAAAGACAGGATGTTCCAGGGAGGGGACACAGAAACAAGAGGCCACAATTGGAAGTTGAAGACACAAATGAGTCAGAGAGATAGTAGGAAGTATTTCTTCAGTCATAGAGTTGTAAGGCAGTGGAATAGCCTAGAAAATGACGTAGTGGAGGCAGGAACCATACACAGTTTTAAGACGAGGTTTGATAAAGCTCATGGAGCGGGGAGAGAGAGGGCCTAGTAGCAACCGGTGAAGAGGCGGGGCCAGGAGCTAGGACTCGACCCCTGCAACCACAAATAGGTGAGTACAAATAGGTGAGTACACACACACACACACACACACACACACACACACACATTTTATATATATATATATATATATATATATATATATATATATATATATATATATATATATATATATATATATATATATATATATATGTATATATATATATATATATATTATAAAATTAGAGGAATAAGTTTAATGAGTATTCCAGGAAAAGTGTATGGTAGGGTTATAATTGAAAGAATTAGAGGTAAGACAGAATGTAGGATTGCGGATGAACAAGGAGGTTTTAGAGTGGGTAGGGGATGTGTAGATCATTGAAGCATATATGTGAACAGTATTTAGATAAAGGTAGGGAAGTTTTATTGCATTTATGGATTTAGAAAAGGCATATGATGGAGTGGATAGGGGAGCAATGTGGCAGATGTTTAAGTATCTGAAATAGGTGGTAAGTTATTAAATGCTGTAAAGAGTTTTTATGAGGATAGTGAGGCTCAGGTTAGGGTATGTAGAAGAGAGGGAGAATACTTCCCGGTAAAAGTAGGTCTTAGACAAGGATGTGTAATGTCACCATGGTTGTTTAATATATTTATAAATGGGGTTGTAAAAGAAGTAAATGCTAGGGTGTTCGGGAGAAGGGTGGGATTAAATTATGAGGAATCAAGTACAAAATGGGAATTGACACAGTTGCTTTTTGCTGATGATACTGTGCTTATGGGAGATTCTAAAGAAAAATTGCAATGGTTAGTGAACGAGATTGGGAGTGTGTGTAGAAAGTTAAAAGTGAACATAGAAAAGAGTATGGTGATGAGGGTATCAAATGATTTAGATAAAGAAAAATTGGATATCAAATTGGGGAGGAGGAGTATGGAAGAAGTGAATGCTTTCAGATACTTGGGAGTTCACGTGTTAGCGGATGGATTTATGAAGGATGAGGTTAATCATAGAATTGTTGAGGGGAAAAAGGTGAGTGGTGCGTTGAGGTATATGTGGAGACAAAAAACATTATCTATGAAGGCAAAGAAGGGAATGTATGAAAGTATAGTAGTACCAACACTCTTATATGGGTGTGAAGCTTGGGTGGTAAATGCAGCAGCGAGGAGACGGTTGGAGGCAGTGGAGATGTCCTGTTTAAGGGCAATGTGTGGTGTAAATATTATGCAGAAAATTCGGAGTGTGGAAATTAGGAGAAGGTGTGGAGTTAATAAAAGTATTAGTCAGAGGACTCAAGAGGGGTTGTTGAGGTGGTTTGGTCATTTAGAGAGAATGGATCAAAGTAGAATGACATGGAGAGCATTTAAATCTGTAGGGGAAAGGAAGGCCGGGTAGGGGTCGTCCTCGAAAAGGTTGGAAGGAAGGGGTAAGGGAGGTTTTGTGCGCGAGGGGCTTGGACTTCCAGCAAGCGTGCGTGAGCGTGTTCGATAGGAGTGAATGGAGAAGAATGGTATTTGGGACCTGACGATCTGTTGGAGTGTGAGCAGGGTAATAGTGAAGGGATTCAGGGAAACCAGTTATTTTTATATAGCCGGACTTGAGTCCTGGAAATGGGAAGTACAATGCCTGTACTCTAAAGGAAGGGTTCGGGATATTGACGGTTTGGAGGGATATGTTGTGTATCTTTATACGTATATGCTTCTAAACTGTTGTATTCTGAGCACCTCTGCAAACACAGTGATTATGTGTGTGAGTGAGGTGAAAGTGTTGAATGATGAAAGTATTTTCTTTTTGGGGATTTTCTTTCTTTTTGGGTCACCCTGCCTCGGTGGGAGACGGCCCACTTGGTAAATATATATATATATATATATATATATATATATATATATATATATATATATATATATATTTATATATAAATATACATATATATGCAATAAGATCACAGTAAACAGGTGATTTCAAAATATGCAAAACAACCAATCTGAAAAAATAGAGAAATTCCAAGCGCTTTCGTGACTACTCACATTATCAAGGAACTATATGTGAGTAGTCACGAAAGCGCTTGGAATTTCTCTATTCTTTCAGAGTGGTTGTTTTGCATATATATATATATATATATATATATATATATATATATATATATATATATATATATATATATATATATATATATATATATATACATATTCGTGCCGAATATGTAAAACTGGTCAATTAGCAAGAACTCATTTAAAATTAAGTCCTTTCTAAAATTTTCTCTTATACGTTTAAAGATATATTTTTTTTCATTAATGTTAATATAAAAATTTTTAATTTTGCACCAAAAGAATCTTAGAAAACTTACCTAATTTTATTATAACAAGAGCAATTTATTTTAGCCTATCCCAATTAAATATATTTTAGATTTGTTTACAGTAATTTAATACTAAACAAACACAGTGAAATATATTTTTTTTCGTTAGGTTCAGAATGATTTTGGCGAAGTTATTGCAAAAACAAATTTTCACTTGTCCTATATTGCAAGATGAACGTTGCTATTTAAGCCAAGATCGCAAATTCTGCCTATTCGGCACGACATATATATTTATATATATATATATATATATATATATATATATATATATATATATATATATATATATATATATATATATATATATATATATTATTATTATTATTATTATTATCACACTGGCCGATTCCCACCAAGGCAGGGCGGCCCGAAAAAGAAAAATTTTCACCATCATTCACTCCATCACTGTCTTGCCAGAAGGGTGCTTTACACTACAGTTTTTAAAACTGCAACATTAACACCCCTCCTCCAGAGTGCAGGCACTGTACTTCCCATCTCCAGGACTCAAGTCCGGCCTGCCGGTTTCCCTGAACCCCTTCATAAATGTTACTTTGCTCACACTCCAACAGCACGTCAAGTATTAAAAACCATTTGTCTCCATTCACTCCTATCAAACACGCTCAAGCATGCCTGCTGGAAGTTCAAGCCCCTCGCACACAAAACCTCCTTTACCCCCTCCCTCCAACCCTTCCTAGGCCGACCCCTACCCCGCCTTCCTTCCACTACAGACTGATACACTCTTGAAGTCATTCTGTTTCGCTCCATTCTCTCTACATGTCCGAACCACCTCAACAACCCTTCCTCAGCCCTCTGGACAACAGTTTTGGTAATCCCGCACCTCCTCCTAACTTCCAAACTACGAATTCTCTGCATTATATTCACACCACACATTGCCCTCAGACATGACATTTCCACTGCCTCCAGCCTTCTCCTCGCTGCAACATTCATCACCCATGCTTCACACCCATATAAGAGCGTTGGTAAAACTATACTCTCATACATTCCCCTCTTTGCCTCCAAGGACAAAGTTCTTTGTCTCCACAGACTCCTAAGTGCACCACTCACCCTTTTCCCCTCATCAATTCTATGATTCACCTCATATAAATATATATGTATATATATATATATATATATATATATATATATATATATATATATATATATATATATATATATATAATATATATGTAATATATATGTATATAATATATATATATATTTTCATATCCGACTTGACTAAATAAGTAATTTTTACCTTCCAATTCCATGGATTAAACTTAACTCCCATTTCCCAAGGGGCTGCATTACACGTACGAGTCTATAACGAATTTAAGAATAAATGGGGATGTTTCATTCCTTAATTCATTTTCTATGGTATAAATATAGTTTTACCGCAGGATAATGCCGGAGAGTTACCGGTGGTTAGTGTCACAGGGACGCAGAGAAGACGCTAAGAGGGTTATACACAATGTTGCCAGAGTCAATGATGTTGAAGTTCCTAAACATCTGCTGGATGATCACACTGAGGAGGTAATTAGTCTGACATATTTCTTTCTTATTGCAAATTATGTAACTGTTTAATTCGTGCTGTGTTTACAGCAATTTTTAGTAACTACAATAAGAGCTTGTGTAATATATTATTTAGCTCGTCAGATGATGAACTCTTTTTAATTAATTGTTATACTTGAAGACTGAGACACTTATGCAGTATATGGGAATCTTTATTAAAGAAATGTTCCGTCACACAGTGGCTTCATCAGTCCAATACAAGGCAGAGAGGGGTAAGGAGAGGAGGAGTTTTAGGTAATCAGTGAAACCTCAAATTCTTCCTCTTCCTTATCTTTCTCTGTCTTTTACTGGACTGATGAAGTCACTATGTGGCGAAACGTTTCCTTAATAAAGATTCCCATAAGTTGCATTAGTGCCTCAGTCTTCAACTTGTGGAACTTGAAACCGTTTATCACATAAGTGTTACATTACCGACAGGTTCCCACTGTTGATGGAACACTGTCAGTCGCCAACAGTAAAGTTGAACTTGTCAGTCATAACAAACACGAAAATAAAAGCAAGAAGACTGTTATTGATCTTCTGAGAACTCCTAACATGAGGAAAAGAACATTTAACATGTTCTTCTGTTGGTAAGTACTGTAACCGAGCCATAACACTGACTTGTTATCTAGTCTGGAAATTCCCTGATAAAGATACATAAGACACATCATTTGTTTACAGTCGTGTCATTACGATTTAATGAGTCATTCATCTTTAAAATTCCTGTATTAAAAAAAACTGAAAAAAAAATAGATCAATCATTTAAATTTATTGATTAATGGTACGTCTTATTTATCGTAAAGTAAAAAAAACTTAACATGTGAGATAAAATTTAACACCTTTAGAGACCTTGGTAAATTTAGTTGTCAATCATTAAGAAAGAAGAGTTTGTGTCGCAGGTTTTGAAACCTGCGACAAAACCTGCGACAAAACCTGCGACAAAACCTGCGACAAAACCTGCGACAAAACCTGCGACAAAACCTGCGACAAAACCTGCGACAAAACCTGCTACAAAACCTGCGACAAAACCTGCGACAAAACCTGCGACAAAACCTGCGACAAAACCTGCAACAAAACCTGCGACAAAACCTGCGACAAAACCTGCAACAAAACCTGCGACAAAACCTGCGACAAAACCTGCGACAAAACCTGCAACAAAACCTGCGACAAAACCTGCGACAAAACCTGCGACAAAACCTGCGACAAAACCTGCGACAAAACCTGCGACAAAACCTGCGACAAAACCTGCGACAAAACCTGCGACAAAACCTGCGACAAAACCTGCGACAAAACCTGCGACAAAACCTGCGACAAAACCTGCGACAAAACCTGCGACAAAACCTGCGACAAAACCTGCGACAAAACCTGCGACAAAACCTGCGACAAAACCTGCGACAAAACCTGCGACAAAACCTGCGACAAAACCTGCGACAAAACCTGCAACAAAACCTGCGACAAAACCTGCGACAAAACCTGCGACAAAACCTGCGACAAAACCTGCGACAAAACCTGCGACAAAACCTGCGACAAAACCTGCGACAAAACCTGCGACAAAACCTGCGACAAAACCTGCGACAAAACCTGCGACAAAACCTGCGACAAAACCTGCGACAAAACCTGCAACAAAACCTGCAACAAAACCTGCGACAAAACCTGCGACAAAACCTGCAACAAAACCTGCGACAAAACCTGCGACAAAACCTGCGACAAAACCTGCAACAAAACCTGCGACAAAACCTGCGACAAAACCTGCTACAAAACCTGCGACAAAACCTGCGACAAAACCTGCGACAAAACCTGCGACAAAACCTGCGACAAAACCTGCGACAAAACCTGCGACAAAACCTGCGACAAAACCTGCGACAAAACCTGCGACAAAAAGTTTGTACTGACTTAAGAAATTAATGAACACAAAGATTTTTATTATTATTTCACGAGTACTTTACACTTTATAGATTTTATTTTAATTTCCGAAATTTGTCTGTCAATAAAATTGATCTAAATAGAGGTAATAATCTTAATTACTTGTTCAGTATTTTTACAAGTACATGTACGAGGTATACAGTCCATAGGTGACATCAGTGATGTATACAGTCCATAGGTGACATCAGTGATGTATACAGTCCATAGGTGACATCAGTGATGTATACAGTCCATAGGTGACATCAGTGATGTATACACTCCATAGCTGACATCAGTGATGTATACAGTCCATAGGTGACATCAGTGATGTATACAGTCCATAGGTGACATCAGTGATGTATACACTCCATAGCTGACATCAGTGATGTATACAGTCCATAGGTGACATCAGTGATGTATACAGTCCATAGGTGACATCAGTGATGTATACAGTCCATAGGTGACATCAGTGATGTATACAGTCCATAGGTGACATCAGTGATGTATACAGTCCATAGCTGACATCAGTGATGTATACAGTCCATAGGTGACATCAGTGATGTATACAGTCCATAGGTGACATCAGTGATGTATACACTCCATAGCTGACATCAGTGATGTATACAGTCCATAGGTGACATCAGTGATGTATACAGTCCATAGCTGACATCAGTGATGTATACACTCCATAGGTGACATCAGTGATGTATACAGTCCATAGGTGACATCAGTGATGTATACAGTCCATAGGTGACATCAGTGATGTATACAGTCCATAGGTGACATCAGTGATATATTCAGTCCATAGGTGACATCAGTAATATATACAGTCCCTAGGTGGCATGAGTTATATATACAGTCCATAGCTGACATCAGTGATGTATACAGTCCATAGGTGACATCAGTGATGTATACAGTCCATAGGTGACATCAGTGATGCATACAGTCCATAGGTGACATCAGTGATGCATACAGTCCATAGGTGACATCAGTGATATATACAGTCCATAGCTGACATCAGTGATATATACAGTCCATAGCTGACATCATTGATATATACAGTCCATACCTGACATCAGTGATATATACAGTCCATAGGTGACATCAGTGATGCATACAGTCCATAGCTGACATCAGTGATATATACAGACCATAGGTGACATCAGTGATATATACAGTCCATAGGTGACATCAGTGATATATACAGTCCATAGCTGACATCAGTGATATATACAGTCCATAGCTGACATCAGTGACATATATAGTCCATAGCTGACATCAGTGATATATACAGTCCATAGGTGACATCAGTGATATATACAGACTATAGCTGACATCAATGATACAGTCCATACCTGGAGTTTACCTGGAGAGAGTTCCAGGGGCCAACGCCCCTGCGGCCCGTTCTGTGACCAGGCCTCCTGGTGGATCAGAGCCTGATCAACCAGGCTGTTGCTGCTGGCTGCACGCAAACCAACGTACGAGCCACAGCCCGGCTGGTCAAGAACCGACTTTAGGTGCTTGTCCAGTGCCAGCTTGAAGACTGCCAGGGGTCTGTTGGTAATCCCCCTTATGTATGCTGGGAGGCAGTTAAACAGTCTCGGGCCCCTGACACTTATTGTATGGTCTCTTAACGTGCTAGTGACACCCCTGCTTTTCATTGGGGGGATGTTGCATCGTCTGCCAAGTCTTTTGCTTTCGTAGTGAGTGATTTTCGAGTGCAAGTTCGGTACTAGTCCCTCTAGGATTTTCCAGGTGTATATAATCATGTATCTCTCCCTCCTGCGTTCCAGGGAATACAGGTTTAGGAACCTCAAGCGCTCCCAGTAACTGAGGTGTTTTATCTCCGTTATGCGTGCCGTGAAGGTTCTCTGTACATTTTCTAGGTTAGCAATTTCACCTGCCTTGAAAGGTGCTGTTAGTGTGCAGCAATATTCCAGCCTAGATAGAACAAGTGACCTGAAGAGTGTCATCATGGGCTTGGCCTCCCTAGTTTTGAAGGTTCTCATTATCCATCCTGTCATTTTTCTAGCAGATGCGATTGATACAATGTTATGGTCCTTGAAGGTGAGATCCTCCGACATGATCACTCCCAGGTCTTTGACGTTGGTGTTTCGCTCTATTTTGTGGCCAGAATTTGTTTTGTACTCTGATGAAGATTTAATTTCCTCGTGTTTACCATATCTGAGTAATTGAAATTTCTCATCGTTGAACTTCATATTGTTTTCTGCAGCCCACAGAAAGATTTGGTTGATGTCCGCCTGGAGCCTTGCTGTGTCTGCAATGGAAGACACTGTCATGCAGATTCGGGTGTCATCTGCAAAGGAAGACACGGTGCTGTGGCTGACATCCTTGTCTATGTCGGATATGAGGATGAGGAACAAGATGGGAGCGAGTACTGTGCCTTGTGGAACAGAGCTTTTCACCGTAGCTGTTTACTCTGTTGACGACTACTCTCTGTGTTCTGTTAGTGAGGAAATTATAGATCCATCGACCGACTTTTCCTGTTATTCCTTTAGCACGCATTTTGTGCGCTATTACGCCATGGTCACACTTGTCGAAGGCTTTTGCAAAGTCTGTATATATCACATCTGCATTCTTTTTGTCTTCTAGTGCATTTAGGACCTTGTCGCAGTGATCCAATAGTTGAGACAGACAGGAGCGACCTGTTCTAAACCCATGTTGCCCTGGGTTGTGTAACTGATGGGTTTCTAGATAGGTGGTGATCTTGCTTCTTAGGACCCTTTCAAAGATTTTTATGATATGGGATGTTAGTGCTATTGGTCTGTAGTTCTTTGCTGTTGCTTTACTGCCCCCTTTGTGGAGTGGGGCTATGTCTGTTGTTTTTAGTAACTGTGGGACGACCCCCGTGTCCATGCTCCCTCTCCATAGGATGGAAAAGGCTCGTAATAGGGGCTTCTTGCAGTTCTTGATGAACACAGAGTTCCATGACTCTGGCCCTGGGGCAGAGTGCATGGGCATGTCATTTATCGCCTGTTCGAAGTCATTTGGCGTCAGGATAACATCGGATAGGCTTGTGTTAATCAAATTTTGTGGCTCTCTCATAAAAATTTCATTTTGATCTTCGACTCTCAGTCTGGTTAGCGGCTTGCTAAAAACTGAGTCATATTGGGACTTGAGTAGCTCACTCATTTCCTTGCTGTCATCTGTGTAGGACCCATCTTGTTTAAGTAGGGGCCCAATACTGGACGTTGTTCTCGACTTTGATTTGGCATAGGAGAAGAAATACTTTGGGTTTCTTTCGATTTCATTTATGGCTTTTAGTTCTTCCCGCGATTCCTGACTCCTATAAGATTCCTTTAGCTTAAGTTTGATGCTTGCTATTTCTCTGACCAGTGTCTCCCTAAGCATTTCAGATATATTGACCTCTTTTAGCCGCTCTGTTAATCTTTTCCGTCGCCTGTAAAGGGAGCGCCTGTCTCTTTCTATTTTACATCTACTCCTCCTTTTTCTTAGAGGAATAAGCCTTGTGCATACATCGAGTGCCACCAAGTTAATCTGTTCTAGGCATAAGTTGGGGTCTGTGTTGCTTAGTATATCTTCCCAGCTTATATCGGTTAGGACTTGGTTTACTTGGTCCCAGCTGGTCTAGTGGTTAGCGCGACGGGCTGGAGTTTTGAGACTCTATGACCGCGGGTTCAATCCCGGCCGGGGGTATGGTTCACTTTGTTTTTGTTATTGAAGTTGAATTTGGTGAATGCTCCCTCGTGACTAGTCTCATTTTGTCGGTCTGGGGCTCCACGCATACATGTCTGAACCTCAATTATGTTGTGATCTGAGAAAATTGTTTTTGATATGGTGACATTTCTTATCAGATCATCATTGTTAGTGAAGATGAGGTCTAGTGTATTCTCCAGTCTAGTAGGCTCTATTATTTGCTGGTTTAAATTGAATTTTGTGCAGAGATTTAAAAGCTCGTGTGAGTGTGAGTTTTCATCAGAGCTGCCTCCTGGTGTTATTACTGCAACAATATTATTTGCTATATTCCTCCATTTTAGGTGCCTTAAGTTGAAATCCCCCAGGAGCAAGATGTTGGGTGCAGGAGCTGGAAGATTTTCCAGACAGTGGTCAATTTTTAACAGCTGTTCCTGGAATTGCTGGGATGTTGCATCCGGAGGCTTGTAGACTACCACAATGACTAGGTTTTGGTTCTCGACCTTTACTGCTAAAACTTCCACTACATCATTTGAGGCATTATATACAGACCATAGCTGACATCAGTGATATATACAGACCATAGCTGACATCACTGACATATACAGACCATAGCTGACATCACTGACATATACAGACCATAGCTGACATCACTGACATATACAGACCATAGCTGACATCACTGACATATACAGACCATAGCTGACATCACTGACATATACAGACCATAGCTGACATTACTGACATATACAGACCATAGCTGACATCACTGACATATACAGACCATAGCTGACATCACTGACATATACAGACCATAGCTGACATCACTGACATATACAGACCATAGCTGACATCACTGACATATACAGACCATAGCTGACATCACTGACATATACAGACCATAGCTGACATCACTGACATATACAGACCATAGCTGACATCACTGACATATACAGACCATAGCTGACATCACTGACATATACAGACCATAGCTGACATCACTGACATATACAGACCATAGCTGACATCACTGACATATACAGACCATAGCTGACATCACTGACATATACAGACCATAGCTGACATCAGTGATATATACAGACCATAGCTGACATCACTGACATATACAGACCATAGCTGACATCACTGACATATACAGACCATAGCTGACATCACTGACATATACAGACCATAGCTGACATCACTGACATATACAGACCATAGCTGACATCACTGACATATACAGACCATAGCTGACATCACTGACATATACAGACCATAGCTGACATCACTGACATATACAGACCATAGCTGACATCACTGACATATACAGACCATAGCTGACATCACTGACATATACAGACCATAGCTGACATCACTGACATATACAGACCATAGCTGACATCACTGACATATACAGACCATAGCTGACATCACTGACATATACAGACCATAGCTGACATCACTGACATATACAGACCATAGCTGACATCACTGACATATACAGACCATAGCTGACATCACTGACATATACAGACCATAGCTGACATCACTGACATATACAGACCATAGCTGACATCACTGACATATACAGACCATAGCTGACATCACTGACATATACAGACCATAGCTGACATCAGTGATATATACAGACCATAGCTGACATCACTGACATATACAGACCATAGCTGACATCACTGACATATACAGACCATAGCTGACATCACTGACATATACAGACCATAGCTGACATCACTGACATATACAGACCATAGCTGACATCACTGACATATACAGCCCATAGCTGACATCACTGACATATACAGACCATAGCTGACATCAGTGATATATACAGACCATAGCTGACATCATTGACATATACAGACCATAGCTGACATCAGTGATATATACAGACCATAGCTGACATCAGTGATATATACAGACCATAGCTGACATCAGTGATATATACAGACCATAGCTGACATCAGTGATATATACAGACCATAGCTGACATCAGTGATATATACAGACCATAGCTGACATCAGTGATATATACAGCCCATAGCTGACATCACTGACATATACAGACCATAGCTGACATCAGTGATATATACAGACCATGGCTGACATCACTGACATATACAGACCATAGCTGACATCACTGACATATACAGACCATAGCTGACATCAGTGATATATACAGACCATAGCTGACATCAGTGATATATACAGACCATAGCTGACATCAGTGATATATACAGACCATAGCTGACATCAGTGATATATACAGACCATAGCTGACATCAGTGATATATACAGACCATAGCTGACATCACATTGTCTCAACAAACTTATACAACTGTGATTGTCTCAACAAACTTATACAACTGTGATTGTCTCAACAAACATATACAACTGTGATTGTCTCAACAAACATATACAACTGTGATTGTCTCAACAAACATATACAACTGTGATTGTCTCAACAAACATATACAACTGTGATTGTCTCAACAAACATATACAACTGTGATTGTTACTGAGAAGTTTAATTTTCTTTAAGATATATCAAGATTTTAAAATTTCAGCCATTTTAAACTTTTGTAGTCATATAGGAAGGAAATATTTCAGTATAGTTATCCATAATACAGTTAAGAATTGACTCACGACATCGTAATGACACGACTGCAAACACAGCATACCACGGGCGGGGATTGAACTCGTGGTGAGAACGTCGTAAAACTCCAGGCCAGTGCGTAAGCCACCGGGCCACTGGCCTGATGTTTTAAGCGTATTAAGGTATTGAGAACCTTTTAACCTAGAGATACGGTGGCCCATGGCATGATGGCGAGAGCTCTCGCTTCACAGAGTGAGGGTCCGGGTTCGATTCCCGGTCGGGTGGAAACATTGGACGTGTTTTCTTACACTGGTTGTCTATGATCACCCATCAGTAAAATAGGTACCCGGGTGTTAGTGGACTGGTGTGGGTCGCATCCTGGGACAAAACTGACCTAATTTGCGGGAAATGTTCTGTATAACAAGCGGTTTTCTATATAGTAATATGTCATTGATGTCAGCTATGGTCTGTATACCTTGTACATGTACTTGTTGAAATAGATATTATTATTATTATTATTATTATTATTATTATTATTATTATTATTATTATTATTATTATTATTATTATTATTATTATTATTATTATTATGACTGGAGCGCCCTTCACCTCCAGATCCCATGTTTACACCTTACCTCCTTCCATTGGACAGGTCATATAAATAATACTGATGGTGTGTTTGACAGGGCCGTCTGTACTCTGGTGTACTATGGACTGTCCTCTAACTCTGGCACATTGGGTGGCAATATATTTGTAAATTTTATCGCAACAATGCTGATCGAGATTCCATCCTACGTCTTCTCCTACCTCGTCCTTGACAGGTAAAGTCTCCTACCTCGTCCTTGACAGGAAAAGTCTCCTACCTCGTCATTAACAGGTAAAGTCTCCTACCTCGTCCTTGATAAGAAAAGTCTCCTACCTCGTCATTAACAGGTAAAGTCTCCTACCTCGTCCTTGATAAGAAAAGTCTCCTACCTCGTCATTAACAGGTAAAGCCTCCTACCTCGTCCATGACAGGTAAAGTCTCCTACCTCGTGATGACAGGTAAAGTCTCCTACCTCGTCCATGACAGGTAAAGTCTCCTACCTCGTGATGACAGGTAAAGTCTCCTACCTCGTCCTTGACAGGTAAAGTCTTCTACCTCGTCCTTGACAGGTAAAGTCTCCTACCTCGTCCTTGACAGGTAAAGTCTCCTACCTCGTCCTTGACAGGTAAAGTCTCCTACCTCGTCCTTGACAGGTAAAGTCTCCTACCTCGTCCTTGACAGGTAAAGTCTCCTACCTCGTCCTTGACAGGTAAAGTCTCCTACCTCGTCCTTGACAGGTAAAGTCTCCTACCTCGTCCTTGACAGGTAAAGTCTCCTACCTCGTCCTTGACAGGTAAAGTCTCCTACCTCGTTCTTGACAGGTAAAGTCTCCTACCTCGTTCTTGACAGGTAAAGTCTCCTACCTCGTCCTTGACAGGTAAAGTCTTCTACCTCGTCCTTGACAAGTAAAGTCTTCTACCTCGTCCTTGACAGGTAAAGTCTCCTACCTCGTCCTTGACAGGTAAAGTCTCCTACCTCGTCCTTGACAGGTAAAGTCTCCTACCTCGTCCTTGACAGGTAAAGTCTCCTACCTCGTCCTTGACAGGTAAAGTCTCCTACCTCGTCCTTGACAGGTAAAGTCTCCTACCTCGTCCTTGACAGGTAAAGTCTTCTACCTCGTCCTTGACAGGTAAAGTCTTCTACCTCGTCCTTGACAGGTAAAGTCTCACACCTCGTCCTTGACAGGTAAAGTCTCCTACCTCGTCCTTGACAGGTAAAGTCTCCTACCTCGTCCTTGACAGGTAAAGTCTCCTACCTCGTCCTTGACAGGTAAAGTCTCCTACCTCGTCCTTGACAGGTAAAGTCTCCTACCTCGTCCTTGACAGGTAAAGTCTCCTACCTCGTCCTTGACAGATAAAGTCTCCTACCTCGTTCTTGACAGGTAAAGTCTCCTACCTCGTCCTTGGCAGGTAAAGACTCCTACCTCGTCCTTGACAGGTAAAGTCTCCTACCTCGTCCTTGACAGGTAAAGTCTCCTACCTCGTCCTTGACAGGTAAAGTCTCCTACCTCGTCCTTGACAGGTAAAGTCTCCTACCTCGTCCTTGACGGGTAAAGTCTCCTACCTCGTCCTTGACGGGTAAAGTCTCCTACCTCGTCCTTGACGGGTAAAGTCTCCTACCTCGTCCTTGACAGGTAAAGTCTCCTACCTCGTCCTTGACAGGTAAAGTCTCCTACCTCGTCCTTGACAGGTAGTCTCTCCTACCTCGTCCTTGACAGGTAGTCTCTCCTACCTCGTCCTTGACAGGTAAAGTCTCCTACCTCGTCCTTGACAGGTAAAGTCTCCTACCTCGTCCTTGACAGGTAAAGTCTCCTACCTCATCCTTGACAGGTAAAGTCTCCTACCTCGTCCTTGACAGGTAAAGTCTCCTACCTCGTCCTTGACAGGTAAAGTCTCCTACCTCGTCCTTGACAGGTAAAGTCTCCTACCTCGTCCTTGACAGGTAAAGTCTCCTACCTCGTCCTTGACAGGTAAAGTCTCCTACCTCGTCCTTGACAGGTAAAGTCTCCTACCTCGTCCTTGACAGGTAAAGTCTCCTACCTCGTCCTTGACAGGTAAAGTCTCCTACCTCGTCCTTGACAGGTAAAGTCTCCTACCTCGTCCTTGACAGGTAAAGTCTCCTACCTCGTCCTTGACAGGGCGGAATGAATGGCGTCTGATTACACTAAACACTTTTAAAAATCTTAAAAATATTACAGCAAATTCTGGAAAATGTTGAAAACATTCTTGGAACTTATGTTACTTAAATATTTGTTTCTTGACTGATAAACATTAGATATAAACATCAAGATAATATGTTATAATATGTTATAATATGTTATAATATGTTATAATGTGTTATAATGTTAAAATATGTTATAATGTGTTATAATGTTATAATGTGTTATATGTTATATGTTATAATATGTTATATGTTATAATATGTTATAATATGTTATAATATATTATATGTTATAATATGCTATAATATATTATAATATGTTATGTTATAATATGTTATAATATGATATATGTTATAATATGTTATAATATGATATAATATGTTAAATTGTTATAATATGTTATATGTTATAATATGTTATATGTTATATGTTATAATATGTTATAATATGTTATATGTTATAATATGTTATAATATGTTATAATATATGTTATATGTTATAATGTGTTATAATATGATATAATATGTTAAAATATGATATAATATGTTATAATATGTTATATGTTATAATATGTTATAATATGTTATATGTTATATGTTATAATATGTTATAATATGTTATATGTTATAATATGTTATAATATGATATATGTTATAATATGTTATAATATGTTATATGTTATATGTTATATGTTATAATATGTTATAATATGTTATAATATGTTATAATATGTTATATTATGTTATAATATGTTATATGTTATAATATGTTATAATGTTATATGTTATAATATGTTATAATATGTTATATGTTATATGTTATAATATGTTATAATAAGTTATAATATGTTATAATATGATATATGTTATAATATGTTATAATATGCTATAATATGTTATATGTTATAATATGTTATAATATGTTATATGTTATATGTTATAATATGTTATAATAAGTTACAATATGTTATAATATGATATATGTTATAATATGTTATAATATGCTATAATATGTTATAATATGTTATAATATGTTATATGTTATATGTTATAATATGTTATATGTTATAATATGTTATAATATGTTATAATATGCTATAATATGTTATAATATGTTATAATATGTTATAATATGTTATATGTTATAATATGTTATAATATGCTATAATATGTTATATGTTATAATATGATATAGGTTATAATATGATATATGTTATAATATGTTATAATATGTTATAATATGTTATATGTTATGTTATAATATGTTATATGTTATAATATGCTATAATATGTTATATGTAATAATATGATATAATATGTTATAATATGTTATAATATGTTATAATATGTTATAATATGTTATATGTTATATGTTATAATATGTTATATGTCATATGTTATAATATGATATATGTTATAATATGATATATGTTATAATATGTTATATGTTATAATATGTTATAATATGTTATATGTTATAATATGTTATAATATGTTATATGTTATAATATGTTATAATATGTTATATGTTATATGTTATAATATGTTATATGTTATAATATGTTATAATATGCTATGTTATAATATGTTATATGTTATAATATGTTATAATATGATATAATATGTTATAATATGTTATATGTTATATGTTATATGTTATAATATGTTATAATATGTTATATGTTATATGTTATAATATGTTATATGTTATAATATGTTATATGTTACAATATGTTATAATATGCTATATGTTATAATATGTTATATGTTATAATATGTTATAATATGATATAATATGTTATAATATGTTATATGTTATAATATGTTATATGTTATAATATGTTATATGTTATAATATGTTATAATATGTTATAATATGTTATAATATGTTATATGTTATAATATGTTATATGTTATAATATGTTATAATATGTTATAATATGTTATATGTTATAATATGATATATGTTATAATATGTTATAATATGTTATAATATGTTATAATATGTTATGTTATAATATGTTATAATATGATATAATATGTTATAATATGTTATATGTTATATGTTATAATATGTTATAATATGTTATAATATGTTATATGTTATAATATGTTATATGTTATATGTTATAATATGTTATATGTTATAATATGTTGTTATAATATGCTATAATATGTTATAAAATGTTATATGTTATAATATGATATATGTTATAATATGTTATATGTTATATGTTATAAGTTATATGTTATAATATGTTATATGTTATAATATGTTATATGTTATAATATGTTATATGTTATAATATGTTATAATATGTTATATGTTATAATATGTTATAATATGTTATATCTTATAATATGTTATATGTTATAATATGTTATAATATGTTATATGTTATAATATGTTATATGTTATAATATGTTATAATATGTTATATGTTATAATATGATATATGTTATAATATGTTATATGTTATATGTTATAAGTTATATGTTATAATATGTTATATGTTATAATATGTTATATGTTATAATATGTTATATGTTATAATATGATATATGTTATAATATGTTATAATATGTTATAATATGTTATATGTTATAATATGTTATATGTTATAATATGTTATAATATGTTATATGTTATAATATGATATATGTTATAATATGTTATAATATGTTATAAGATGTTATAATATGTTATATGTTATAATATGTTATAATATGTTATAATATGTTATATGTTATAATATGTTATATGTTATAATATGTTGTAATATGATATAATGTGTTATAATATGTTATATGTTATAATATGTTATAATATGTTATATGTTATAATATGTTATATGTTATAATATGTTATATGTTATAATATGTTATAATATGTTATATGTTATAATATGTTATAATATGTTATATGTTATAATATGATATATGTTATAATATGTTATATGTTATAATATGTTATATGATATATGTTATAATATGTTATAATATGTTATAATATGTTATATGTTATAATATGTTATAATATGTTATAATATGTTATAATATGTTATAATATGATATATGCTATAATATGATATATGTTATAATATGTTATATGTTATAATATGTTATATGTTATGTTATAATATGTTATATGTTATAATATGCTATAATATGTTATAATATGTAATAATATGATATAATATGTTATAATATGTTATAATATGTTATAATATGTTATAATATGTTATATGTTATATGTTATAATATGTTATATGTTATATGTTATAATATGATATATGTTATATGTTATAATATGTTATATGTTATATGTTATAATATGTTATAATATGTTATATGTTATAATATGTTATAATATGTTATATGTTATAATATGTTATAATATGTTATATGTTATAATATGTTATAATATGTTATATGTTATAATATGTTATATGTTATAATATGTTATAATATGCTATAATATGTTATAATATGTTATATGTTATAATATGTTATAATATGATATAATATGTTATATGTTATATGTTATAATATGTTATATGTTATATGTTATAAGTTATATGTTATAATATGTTATATGTTATAATATGTTATATGTTATTATATGTTATAATATGTTATAATATGTTATATGTTATAATATGTTATAATATGTTATAATATGTTATATGTTATAATATGTTATATGTTATAATATGTTATAATATGTTATATGTTATAATATGATATATGTTATAATATGTTATAATATGTTATATGTTATAATATGTTATATGTTATAATATGTTATAATATGATATAATATGTTATATGTTATATGTTATAATATGTTATAATATGTTATAATATGTTATATGTTATAATATGTTATAATATGTTATATGTTATATGTTATAATATGTTATATGTTATATGTTATAATATGCTATAATATGTTATAAAATGTTATATGTTATAATATGATATATGTTATAATATGTTATATGTTATATGTTATAAGTTATATGTTATAATATGTTATATGTTATAATATGTTATATGTTATAATATGTTATATGTTATAATATGTTATATGTTATAATATGTTATAATATGTTATAATATGTTATATGTTATAATATGTTATATGTTATATGTTATAATATGTTATATGTTATAATATGTTATAATATGTTATATGTTATAATATGATATATGTTATAATATGTTATATGTTATATGTTATAAGTTATATGTTATAATATGTTATATGTTATAATATGTTATAATATGTTATATGTTATAATATGATATATGTTATAATATGTTATAATATGTTATAATATGTTATATGTTATAATATGTTATATGTTATAATATGTTATAATATGTTATATGTTATAATATGATATATGTTATAATATGTTATAATATGTTATATGTTATAATATGTTATATGTTATAATATGTTATATGTTATATGTTATAATATGTTATATGTTATAATATGTTATATGTTATAATATGTTATAATATGTTATAATATGTTATAATATGTTATATGTTATAATATGTTATAATATGTTATAATATGTTATATGTTATAATATGTTATATGTTATAATATGTTATATGTTATATGATATATGTTATAATATGTTATAATATGTTATAATATGTTATAATATGTTATATGTTATAATATGTTATAATATGTTATAATATGTTATATGTTATAATATGTTATAATATGTTATAATATGTTATATGTTATAATATGTTATATGTTATAATATGTTATATGTTATAATATGTTATAATATGTTATATGTTATAATATGTTATATGTTATAATATGATATATGTTATAATATGTTATATGTTATAATATGTTATATGATATATGTTATAATATGTTATAATATGTTATATGTTATAATATGTTATAATATGTTATAATATTTTATAATATGTTATAATATGTTATATGTTATAATATGTTATAATATGTTATAATATGTTATAATATGTTATATGTTATAATATGTTATAATATGTTATAATATTTTATAATATGTTATAATATGTTATATGTTATAATATGTTATAATATGTTATAATATGTTATAATATGTTATATGTTATAATATGTTATATGTTATAATATGTTATAATATGTTATAATATGTTATATGTTATAATATGTTATATGTTATAATATGTTATAATATGTTATATGTTATAATATGATATATGTTATAATATGTTATATGTTATAATATGTTATAATATGATATATGTTATATGTTATAATATGTTATAATATGTTATAATATGTTATAATATGATATAATATGTTATAATATGTTATATGTTATAATATGTTATATGTTATAATATGTTATATGTTATAATATGTTATAATATGTTATAATATGTTATAATATGATATATGTTTTAATATGTTATATGTTATAATATGTTATAATATGATATAATGTGTTATAATATGTTATATGTTATAATATGTTATAATATGTTATAATATGTTATAATATGTTATATGTTATAATATGTTATATGTTATAATATGATATAATATGTTATAATATGTTATAATATGTTATATGTTATAATATGTTATATGTTATATGTTATAATATGATATAATGTGTTATAATATGTTATAATATGTTATATGTTATAATATGTTATATGTTATAATATGTTATAATATGTTATAATATGTTATAATATGATATAATGTGTTATAATATGTTATAATATGTTATATGTTATAATATGTTATATGTTATAATATGTTATAATATGTTATAATATGTTATAATATATGTTATAATATGTTATAATATGTTATAATATGTTATAATATGTTATATGTTATAATATGTTATAATATGTTATAATATGTTATAGTATGTTATAATATGTTATAATATGTTATAATATGTTATAATATGTTATAATATGTTATAATATGTTATAATATGTTATAATATGTTATATGTTATAATATGTTATAATATGTTATAATATGTTATAATATGTTATAATATGTTATAATATGTTTGTTATATTTTATAAAATGTTATAATATGTTATATGTTATAATATGTTATAATATGTTAAAATATGCTATAATATGTTATAATATGTTATAATATGTTATAATATGCTATAATATGTTATACATGAAGCTTCATAAGGTGAAGAACTTCGCTAACTTGAAGACACACACAAGTTTTTGTACATAATTATGTCACCATAAAGTTCTTTAAAAAACTGGATCATGACTTCATAAAGCTTTATAATAATGACTACATAAAACTCCACATAAAGCTGTATCATGGCTGGTTAAAGCTCTTCACAGAGCTGCACCATGACTGAATAAAGCTCTGCACAGAGTTGCACCATGAAATAAAGCTCTGCACAGAGCTGCACCATGACTGAATAAAGCTCTGCACAGAGCTGCACCATGACTGAATAAAGCTCTACACAGAGCTGCACCATGAAATAAAGCTCTGCACAGAGCTGCACCATGACTGAATAAAGCTCTGCACAGAGCTGCACCATGAAATAAAGCTCTGCACAGAGCTGCACCATGACTGAATAAAGCTCTGCACAGAGCTGCACCATGACTGAATAAAGCTCTGCACAGAGCTGCACCATGACTGAATAAAGCTCTACACAGAGCTGCACCTGGACTGAAGAAAGCTCTACACAGAGCTGCACCTGGACTGAATAAAGCTCTGCACAGAGCTGCACCATGAAATAAAGCTCTGCACAGAGCTGCACCATGACTGAATAAAGCTCTGCACAGAGCTGCACCATGAAATAAAGCTCTGCACAGAGCTGCACCATGACTGAATAAAGCTCTGCACAGAGCTGCACCATGACTGAATAAAGCTCTACACAGAGCTGCACCATGAAATAAAGCTCTGCACAGAGCTGCACCATGACTGAATAAAGCTCTGCACAGAGCTGCACCATGAAATAAAGCTCTGCACAGAGCTGCACCATGACTGAATAAAGCTCTGCACAGAGCTGCACCATGACTGAATAAAGCTCTGCACAGAGCTGCACCATGACTGAATAAAGCTCTACACAGAGCTGCACCTGGACTGAAGAAAGCTCTACACAGAGCTGCACCTGGACTGAATAAAGCTCTGCACAGAGCTGCACCTTGAAATAAAGCTCTGCACAGAGCTGCACCATGAAATAAAGCTCTGCACAGAGCTGCACCATGACTGAATAAAGCTCTGCACAGAGCTGCACCATGACTGAATAAAGCTCTACACAGAGCTGCACCATGACTGAATAAAGCTCTACACAGAGCTGCACCATGACTGAATAAAGCTCTACACAGAGCTGCACCATGACTGAATAAAGCTCTACACAGAGCTGCACCATGACTGAATAAAGCTCTACACAGAGCTGCACCATGACTGAATAAAGCTCTGCACAGAGCTGCACCATGACTGAATAAAGCTCTGCACAGAGCTGCACCATGACTGAATAAAGCTCTACACAGAGCTGCACCATGACTGAATAAAGCTCTGCACAGAGCTGCACCATGACTGAATATAGCTCTGCACAGAGCTGCACCATGACTGAATAAAGCTCTGCACAGAGCTGCACCATGACTGAATAAAGCTCTGCACAGAGCTGCACCATGACTGAATAAAGCTCTGCACAGAGCTGCACCATGACTGAATAAAGCTCTACACAGAGCTGCACCATGACTGAATAACGCTTCACACAGAGCTGCACCATGACTGACTAAAGCTTTACACAGAGCTGCACCTTGACTGAATAAAGCTCCACACAGAGCTGCAAAATGACTGAATAAAGCTCTACTCAGAGATGCACCATGACTGAATAAAGCTCTACACAGAGCTGCACCTTGACTGAATAAAGCTCCACACAGAGCTGCACCATGACTGAATAAAGCTCTACACAGAGCTGCACCTTGACTGAATAAAGCTCCACACAGAGCTGCACCATGACTGAATAAAGCTCCACACAGAGCTGCACCTTGACTGAATAAAGCTCTACACAGAGCTGCACCATGACTGAATAAAGCTCTACACAGAGCTGCACCTTGACTGAATAAAGCTCTACACAGAGCTGCACCATGACTGAATAAAGCTCTGCACAGAGCTGCACCATGACTGAATAAAGCTCTGCACAGAGCTGCACCATGACTGAATAAAGCTCTACACAGAGCTGCACCATGACTGAATAAAGCTCTACACAGAGCTGCTCCATGACTGAATAAAGCTCTTCACAGAGCTGCACCATGACTGAATAAAGCTCTACACAGAACTGCACCATGACTGAATAAAGCTCTACACAGAGCTGCTCCATGACTGAATAAAGCTCTACACAGAGCTGCACCTTGACTGAATAAAGCTCCACACAGAGCTGCACCATGACTGAATAAATCTCTACACAGAGCTGCACCATGACTGAATAAAGCTCTACACAGAGCTGCACCATGACTGAATAAAGCTCTACACAGAGCTGCACCATGACTGAATAAAGCTCTACACAGAATTGCACCATGACTGAATAAAGCTCTACACAGAGCTGCTCCATGACTGAATAAAGCTCTACACAGAGCTGCACCTTGACTGAATAAAGCTCCACACAGAGCTGCACCATGACTGAATAAATCTCTACACAGAGCTGCACCATGACTGAATAAAGCTCTACACAGAGCTGCACCATGACTGAATAAAGCTCTACACAGAGCTGCACCATGACTGAATAAAGCTCTACACAGAGCTGCACCATGACTGAATAAAGCTCTACACAGAGCTGCACCATGACTGAATAAAGCTCTACACAGAGCTGCACCATGACTGAATAAAGCTCTACACAGAGCTGCACCATGACTGAATAAAGCTCTACACAGAGCTGCACCATGACTGAATAAAGCTCTACACAGAGCTGCACCTTGACTGAATAAAGCTCTACAAAGAGCTGCACCATGACTGAATAAAGCTCTACACAGAGCTGCACCGTGACTGAATAAAGATCCACACACAGCTGCACCATGACTGAATAAAGCTCTACACAGAGCTGCACCATAACTGAATAAAGCTCTACACAGAGCTGCACCATGACTGAATAAAGCTCTACACAGAGCTGCACCATGACTGAATAAAGCTCTACACAGAGCTGCACCGTGACTGAATAAAGCTCTACACAGAGCTGCACCGTGACTGAATAAAGCTCTACACAGAGCTGCACCATGACTGAATAAAGCTCTACACAGAGCTGCACCATGACTGAATAAAGCTCTACACAGAGCTGCACCATGACTGAATAACGCTTCACACAGAGCTGCACCATGACTGAATAAAGCTCTACACAGAGCTGCACCATGACTGAATAAAGCTCTAC